>NC_069499.1:829360147-829367647 GCF_027579735.1 Bombina bombina
AGATAAACAGAGCCCTCTAAAAATAAATCACTGAAGAAAAGGTTTAGGCGCGCAAACTATGAAAATTCTGCTCTCTGACTCTGTTCCAAGTCTGTCAGTGCACAGCCCCGGGCCGCGTGCCTACCACTTCTTATGGCCAATCACCTCTGCACTCTGCCCACCATCAGACCCCCGCCCGCCCTCCTACCTACCTGTTCAGTGTGCACTTAGTGTACTGTAACCATAAAGGACTGATGGGCATCATACGTGGCTCCTTCACTTTAGAGACAGTGTCAAACAGTCATGCGGTCAGGTGCCAGACATCCCCTCACGATTTCCCAGTTCCCGTTTAGAGAGACAGCACAGCAGTGAGTGACTCCACTGCTCCACATGTCACTGAGCAGTGAGCACAGATAGGCAGGCAGGTTTAGGCTAGCAGCGCAACTTTGCAAGCCCCAAGGCATGCCCACAACATTCATAGAGAAATTGGGAAGGGGAGAAGCAAAGTACAAACAAGCAAAAGCAGCCGGGAAAACTATTTGTTGAAATTGCAGCACTGGCTCAAGGGGCAAAAAAATGGTGTGTCTACAACTTCCCCAGTCCCACCAATGTTCACAAATGCCAGCCCCTCTAATAAAAAAATCTATGCATCTCAACATTGTATTTCTTTGAATTTTTTTTTTTTGGTGTCACCCCCTGGAGGGTGTCAACCAGGTGCGGCCCGCACCCCCCTAGTGACGCCACTGCACATAACTAGGGTTGCCAGGTGTCCAGTATAGTGGAGTAAAATTTCCGCTCAGCTGTGAAAAATATACATTGTGGGATCAAGAGTATGGGCTTTTGCATGGAGCATTGTGTAATTCCACCTACCATTGTAACCAATCACCTACAGATTTCCAGTATTTTTCCAGAGGACAGCTAGCAGCCCTATGCATAATGCAGATCTACTTTGGACCTGTTTGCAGCTCTTGCAGTCTTGGTTGTCAAGTGACAAACGAGACTTGCTGTTTCTGAGCTCATCGTGCTCCCTTACCATACGAAGCCAGAATGCACGATCGTTATAGACAGTGACAATGTCTGTAACAATCATCCGTTGGTGCAGGTTTGGGAGGAAAGGCGGGAGGCGGTTGGTCGTCCCAGCGTGGGAGGAATTACATTTATTTTGATTGGATAGGGAGGGATGGGTCCCTATGCTATAGAAAAAAATATAGGTTGGCGGAGGAGATGGGTCCCTAAACTACAGGAATAAAATGATCATTTACAGGGGGGGTGGGAAGGGTGAGGGGGATCCCTACACTTCAGAAAAAAATATAATAAATAACAAAAGAATATTAAAGAGTTATACACTACAGTATATCACACATACATATTTAATGAAAATATTCATTTTATGAAGTTGTCACTTAGATTTTAGTTAAAAAAAAAGAACATTTTACAGTATGTTTATAAATAAATTAAATCCCCTATTAAAATGTGAGCTCAACACTTATGCAAGCAATATTTCCAAGATTTAGGCCTGGCAGTATTGCTATTATAAAGGTCTGGGCACATTCTGTTCACAGAATATATTCTCTCTACTTTACAACCATACCTATAGTTTAAATGAAGAAGAAAATCATTTCCCAATATCAAATACATTACCTTGATTGTATCATCACACAGGCCTAAGTTGTGAGGTTAAAAATAATACACAATGTTCCATTGTTTTTGCAAAATATGTTCTTTTTTGCTATCAATTATGGTGAAGTCACTGCTATATAACATTTCCATTCAGAACCCATTACATATCTCAGCATCTCTTTCCTCACTTGAAGCCTATGCAATATGCTGAGGCCGTGTTTACTGAAACTGCTGCCACTGGCATTAAAGAGACAAAAATCCTAAAATGTTTCTTTCTGGATTCAGATAGAGAATGCAACTTTAAACAGCTTTATTGCTCTTATTAAATTTGCTTCATTCTCATGTAACACTTTGTGAAGGAGCAGCTATGCACTACATGAAAACATCTGGTGAACCAATGAAAAAAGGCATTTATGTGAAGCCACCAATCAGAAACTAGCTTCAAGAAGTGCTGCTTCTAAGCCTATCTAGGTATTGTTATATAATATTTGTTATTCATCTCTTGATACTGTTTTATGAGACTCCATTTTCAAAATATACTTGTCACATAGCTTTGAGCAGTGGCGTCACTAGGGGGGTGTGGGGGGTGCGGGCCACACCTGGGTGACACCCTCCAGGGGGTGACACCAAAAAAAAAAATTCTTTTTTTTTTTTTTTTAATTTTATTGAAATTCAAAGAAATACAATGTTGAGATGCATAGATTTTTTTTTTATTAGAGGGGCTGGCATTTGTGAACATTGGTGGGACTGGGGAAGTTGTAGACACACCATTTTTTTGCCCCTTGAGCCATTGCTGCAATTTCAACAAATAGTTTTCCCGGCTGCTTTTGCTTGTTTGTACTTTGCTTCTGCCCTGCCCAATTTCTCTATGAATGTTGTGGGCATGCCGTGGGGCTTGCAAAGTTGCGCTGCTAGCCTAAACCTGCCTGCCTATCTGTGCTCACTGCTCAGTGACATGTGGAGCAGTGGAGTCACTCACTGCTGTGCTGTCTCTCTAAACGGGAACTGGGAAATCGTGAGGAGATGTCTGGCACCTGACCGCATGACTGTTTGACACTGTCTCTAAAGTGAAGGAGCCACGTATGATGCCCATCAGTCCTTTACGGTTACAGTACACTAAGTGCACACTGAACAGGTAGGAGGGCGGGCGGGGGTCTGATGGTGGGCAGAGTGCAGAGGTGATTGGCCATAAGAAGTGGTAGGCACGCGGCCCGGGGCTGTGCACTGAGTCAGAGAGCAGAATGTGCATAGCTTGCGCGCCTAAACCTTTTCTTCAGTGATTTATTTTAGAGTGCTCTGTTTATCTTTTATTTGATGTTCTGCTGAGCCAGGGAGCAGCTCTAGGCATGAGCTTTATAATTAATGCAGTGCAGTTTACATATTTTGTATGTGTGTGTCTGAGTTTTTGTGTGTGTGTGCTTCTCAGTGTTTTTGTGTGTGTGTTTTTGTGTGTGTGTCTGAGTGTGTTTCCGAGTGTTTGTGTGTGCATCTGAGTATGTTTTTAAGTGTGTCTGAGTGTTTGTATTTGTGTGTGCCTGTGTTTTTGTGTGTGTCTGCTTTCGGGGGGGGGGGGGGTGACACCATAACTTACCGCACCGGGTGACACCAACCCTAGTGACACCACTGGCTTTGAGTTTTGTCTGCAAGGAAACCAGCGTGGCCTGAAATCTAAAAGAACCTAAACTATGTTTTTGCTAGAGAAATGACTATGCCTATTGTCCCTTGTTTTCTGCTAATCTGTATTTTGTCCAGCCTGCTAGTGATGTAGTGTGGGGTGAGCAACAATGATCAATAACAAAATGTTTCTAAGTATCAAAGTCTTCACACGTAGCAAGAGCTCACTTTTCTTCTCTCTATTTTGTCTGTCTTAAGAGAAGACCTACTAGCAGTTCATAAAAGATTTGCTCCTAAAGGGGTTTCTCGTTGACTGAAATATTTTTGTCTGGTCTGCATTATTTTTCTCCACCTGGTAAGAACCTATTTTAAGCAAAATTTCCATGACAGTACAGTTTTCAACAAATGACATCAAAAGAACAAAGCAAATTAGATAAAATATGTAAATTGGAAAGTTGCTTAAACTCACATGCTGTATCTGAATCATAAAAGAAAAAAAAAAGTGGGCTTTATGTCCCTTTAAAATAAAATTACACTATGACAGTAGACCCCATGGAAAAACTAACATACTGAGGGCCCAGATATTGGAACTATTTTCTAGCTACATTTTGTTTGCCTAACATAAGCTCAGCTAAGACCTCAAATAAAAAAATGCCTCTGCACCTCCTATGTACCCAAATGCAGCAATATCCCCTTTGTTACCGGTTATATGCCCTGAGTCCTTAGATGAGGTCCAAAAGTGAGAATTCAGGTTAGCTGCCCAGCCCCTGGAATCTCTTCATCCTCAATCAGGTGCCTGGCTGCTGAAAATATCTTTATTGCAATCATCTTTCGTTTAGGTTTATTTGTGTAGTGCTATTATCAAGCAACATTAATTATAGGAAAGAATGAAAAAGAGGCAGGTGATTATATATAACATTCTTGCCTATAACCCCTTTAAATAAAGTGTTAAAGGGACATTATACACTCATTTTTTCTTTGCATAAATGTTTTGTAGATGATCTATTTATATAGCCCATAAAGTTTTTTTGTTTTTTTTTAAATAGATAACTTTGCTTATTTTTAAATAACATTGCTCTGATTTTCAGACTCCTAACCAAGCCCCAAAGTTTTAGGAGAATACTGACGTATACCTACTCCAGCTTGCTTCTGTTTGTGTAAAGGGTCTTTTAATATGCAAAAGAAGGAGGAGGGGGGAGTGTCTGATATTTCCAACTTGCAGTGGGTGTTCCAGTAACCTTTTAAACAGAGCTAAACTGAAAGCTTCTATGTATGTTTTTAAACTGTTTTATACTAGATTTTCAAACCAGTATCTGTGCATACATGCAGTTATATGAAAATTGGTGTATACTGTCCCTTTAATAATCCCAAAATACCCAGCAGGAGGAAGTCCCTGACAGTGAGCTTACTCTGAATTGTTCATGCCCTGTAAGAATTGTGGAGTTAAAGGGACAGTTCACCCAAAACAAAATCTCTCATTTAAATTGTTCCCAATGATCAATTTTACCTACTGTAGTGTATTAAATTGTTTACAAGTAGCTCCTGTACTCCTATTTGGGCCTTTGAAATGGCTAATTTAGCTAATTTAGCTTGTGGTATCCCCACCTATACTGAGTTTTGATACTGCAGTCTCAGCTATTGAATAGCCTAAGTAAACACAGCCAGCAGAAGAAATGACACTCCCAGTGGGGTGTAGGATAGTTAAGTAATAACATGATAATTTTCCATTGTTCTCTCTATGTATTGAGCTTTAGTTTTCCAGACAAATATAAGATAAGTAGGCAAGTGTGTGTACACTATGGGGTATATTTATTAATGTGCAAGTGGACATGATACGATGTAGCGTATCATGTCCGCCGTACATCGATAAATGCCAACAGCATATGCTATCTGCATTTATCATTGCACCAGCAGTTCTTGTGAACTGTTGGTGCAATGCCGCCCCCTGAAGATTTGCGGCCAATCGGCCACTAGCAGGAGGTGTCAATCAACCCGATCGTATTTGATCGTATTCCATCAGAGCAGGTGGACAAGTTAGGGAGCAGCGTTCTTTAGGCTCGTCGGAAACAAGGGCATCAAGCTCCATGCGGAGCTTGATATATCGGCCCCAAAGTGTTAACATAATGAGATATGATATTACCTGAAGCTCAACCCATTGTAAAAGCAAAAAAAAACAGCTACTTCATATACACAAATAAACCTGAACATACAATTTCTCATACATTTTATACTCTGCAGCTGGTATAGCATGTCATTGAAAATATATTAAAGGGACAGTCTACCATAGAATTGTTATTGTTTTAAAAGATAGATAATCCCTTTATTACCCATTCCCCAGTTTTGTACAACCAACACAGTTATATTAATATACTTTTTACCTCTGTGATTATCTTGTATCTAGGAACCTTCTTCCAGCCCCCTGATCACATGACTGTGACTGTTTATTATCTATTGTCTTGCAGTTAGCATTGTTTTGTGCTAGATCTTAAATAACCCCCTGTGCCTGAACACAGTGTTATCTATATGGCCCACGTGTACTTTCTGTCTCTTTGTGTTGAAAAGAGATTTAAAAAGCCTGTGATAAGAGGCAGCTCTCAAAGGCTTAGAAATTAGCATATGCGCCTACCTATGTTTAGTTTAAACTAAGAACACCAAGAGAAAAAAGCAAATTTGATGATAAAAGTGAATTGGAAAGTTGATTAAAATTAAAAGTCCTATCTGAATAATGAAAGTTTAATTTATACTAGACTGTCCCTTTAATATAAAAACAATTTTACAGTGTACTGTCCCTTTAAGTCTGTTGGGCATACAGAGCTGGTGCTAAACATGAGTCTGAGTGGAGTATTTTCTTGGTGTTCTCCACTGCCCAGATTGGCAGAGAGGTCAACTGCCTGTACAGTATTTTCTACCACTGCTTAGTTAACTGGCTGCGCAATTTGAAGGCATTTTTATTAGGCAGGTATAATTCACAGTGAATCTCATTTTATGTGCTGAGAGGTCAATGGCTAGATAGATTAATGCTGATCCAATAAAAAGCCACTTGCACCTCGTTGATGGGACAAAGGTATAAATCTCCTTGAATTGCATCATTTTTGGGTTGTGAAGTTTTTATTATGTTAGATATTATTTTTGGGTTTTGCTGAACCAAGGGCAAAAAGCCAATAGTAATGTCACAATTCAGCATCATACCATAATATGCTACATAGAAATAGACAGCTACACCTAGCTACCTTTCTTGTAAACAAATTACAGGCCAAGAAAATTAGTACAAACATCCTGAACTCAAAAGTAAAGCTTCTAATGCTGTTTTCAAATTATTTGTTAACAATTAGATTCCAGCACTTTTAAAAGAAGATTCGCTATAAAGCCTTTATTTCTATATTTATTCTTTATTATCTACATCAACCTTAAAAAATACAGACCATGCCAGTAAAATAATGGTTGGGTGACAACACTAATTACAACTAAGAAATTCTTGAATGAATATTTGTATATTTATGTGACCACTGCAGAAATGGATTCGATACAGATACAGATGTGATCCAATGACCTTGTCCTGTAGTGAATTGTTTAGGAAGAACCTGCATATGCATATGTTACAGTGTATTATGATCTCTTCATTCCTTTCATGTTCGTTTTATTCCTGTGTGATGCAATACTGCAGAGTATAATCCTTGTTTTTGTCTAAATTTTTTAATAATTCTGCACTGTCAATTTACATTTTTGTAACATACGTTATTATGTATCTTTAAGGATTTGGATGTATTCCACGAGGAATGAAGATGGGAACTCCCCCTTTTGAGTTTTAGCCAATTGGGGTTGATTTTATGTGGTTAAATGGTCAGACACGGCAAATGAATCTCAGCTACGATTACGGCCAGCAGGCCAAAACGCGTCAGCAGGTTCAGGGGGAACCCCTATCATCAGTCCGACTCTGTTGCCCTATATCCATATGAATGTTTTTATGCGTGGATGATAAATAAAGGCTAAGTTTTATACAGCTATCGAGTGCTCCTGAAAGGTTTTTTGTATTGGAAAATACTCATCTTGCTACTAATAAAGTATGTGGCATCTAAACTTGAAATCAATCTGTCAAGCCTTGTCTAGATATGTTAATGGTGCTGTTACTCTAACCCTAACCCTAATTTCATCTACCTTAAAGGGACAGTATACTGTAAAATCGTTTTTTCCTTAATGTATTTTCAATGACTTGTTATACATGCTGCAGAGTATAAAATGTACAAGAAATTGAATTTTCAGGTTTACTGCCTATTTACAATGGGTTGA
>NC_069499.1:829672647-829767647 GCF_027579735.1 Bombina bombina
TATATATGTATATATATACACACATTACATACACATAAATATATATGTATATATATACACACATTACATACACATAAATATATATGTGTATATATACACACATTACATACACATAAATATATATGTGTATATATACACACATTACATACACATAAATATATATGTGTATATATACACACATTACATACACATAAATATATATGTATATATATACACACATTACATACACATAAATATATATGTATATATATACACACATTACATACACATAAATATATATGTATATATATACACACATTACATACACATAAATATATATGTATATATATACACACATTACATACACATAAATATATATGTATATATATACACACATTACATACACATAAATATATATGTATATATATACACACATTACATACACATAAATATATATGTATATATATACACACATTACATACACATAAATATATATGTATATATATACACACATTACATACACATAAATATATATGTATATATATACACACATTACATACACATAAATATATATGTATATATATACACACATTACATACACATAAATATATATGTATATAATCATATACATATATATTTAATATTGCTGCCATCGCTGTGCTACTTACCTCTTTCACTGTGCTTAAGTTCTGTGCCTTCTCTGACAGCATCAGAGCAAGGCTCTTATTGGAGCCCATGGAAGCGAGCTTGCATTCGCATTGCTGTAAACTTGTAATACCAGTGCACATTAGCGTGTGCTGGTATTACTCAGTGGAGTGCAAATATCGCTTTCACAAAAGCGATATTTAGCGCTCCACTTGTAATCTGGCCCAATGAAATTCAATTCTGCAATCTTAAATATTAGTAGGAAATGTTACTATAGTTATCAAAACAAAAATTAAATTAAATTTAACTTTAAATAGTAAAGTGATTTGTGTATTATAAAAATGCTGCTATACTAGCATATTTATTTAAAGTGATTGTAAAATTTAATGAATAAGGGCCCGGTAAAAAACTTGAAAACAGGGGCACTTTAATTAATTAAACTTTACAATGAAGCTTCTTTTTTAAAATACCTTTGCGTTATGGAAGACATAATGCCGATCCTCCGCCCCCACTTCTCCTGCTGTTGACAGATCGATGACAAATCCGACTTCCTCCAATCGTTGTGCTGCTCCTTTGGCATCCAGCTTGTGGGGCACACAACGATTGGAGGAAACAAGATTCGTCATCACTCTGCTATCTACAGTAGGAGAAGCGGGCAGAGGATCGCTGGTCTGTTTTACATAAAGAAAGGTAAGTATTTTAAAAAGAAGCTTCAATGTAAGGTTTAATGAATTAAAGTGCCCCTGTTTTTAAGATTATTTTTAGATACCGGGTACTTATTCATTAAACTTTACAATAGGCTCACTGGAAACAAGTATTAAGAAGCAGTGATCTTAAGACCGCTACTCCTTAACTCGTCCGCCACCTCTGAGGCTGCGGACATTAATCCGCCTGATCGTGTACGATCAGGTTGATTGACACCCCCTGCTAGCGAATATGCAGGGGGCGGCATTGCACAAGCAGTTCACCAGAACTGCTTGTGCAATGTTAAATGCCGACAGCGATGCCGACAGCGATGCCTGGAGGACATGATCCGCTACATACATTGATAAATCGACCCCATTGTTTTAAATATAAAAAGTTTACTGTCCTTTTAAAGGGCAAAGAGGGATCCGTAGCAACAATATATCAGTGTTTCCTTACTGTAACCGGTAAATGCTGCACATCCAGTGTGTGCACAGTCATCAGGGTGAAATGGTCCCCCTGTTTCCTGACATTATCTGTGAGGAAATCATCTTGTCTTAGACTCTTAAGTTGTTCCATCGTATCCTTCAATAAAGCATTGAAATAACCCCTCTCACAAAATCTTCCTGTAACTGTGTTTCAAACATTTTGGGATCTGAGTTATTCCTAATGACCCTGATCAATTGTCCTTTAGTTATAGCTTGTATTAATCTCTTCGGATGGCAACTGTAAAGAATTTCTGTCTGTTTCTTTCTTGAAGTTGAGTAGTGCACAACTTCTTCCATTGTTAATACATTTTGAAAATTCATTCATAAAAATGTATTCTTGAACATTGTCCCTATTTTTCATAGTTTCCCTTCGTAGATGTTAAGCTCACAGTTTTATAACTTCCTGGATGATCCTTTGATTCCTTTTTAAA
This sequence comes from Bombina bombina, assembly GCF_027579735.1. Lineage (NCBI taxonomy): Eukaryota > Metazoa > Chordata > Amphibia > Anura > Bombinatoridae > Bombina > Bombina bombina. The sequence continues at coordinate 829,674,875 of NC_069499.1, forward strand.
AATAGACATCATGGCCTCCATTACATATGCAGCGTCGCCCGCAAAATCCTCCACCGCCAGTTTTTACACGATTTTGATATTACATATACGGCGTAGCATACAAGTTACGTGCGTATATTTCACCCTTCGCTCGCAATTATTACTCCCATAGGCTAACATGGGACCGCGTCGTAAATCGGTATCCAATATCCAGCATAAGGCCTTACGTTGGCGAAAATGGAGAAATCTTACTCCATTTTTACCTCGCCATAAAAGGCAGCCGTAGCAGGCCTTGCGCTGAGTAGGGGAGCACCATAACTCCCGAAAATGCCTGCAAAAATAAACTAACACCTAACGCATGCGCAATGTCTATCTACCTTTCAACCGCAATCCCCCACCGCAATAACTAATAAAGTCTATGAAAAAAGGTGTGTTAGGGTTAGCGCTAAATTAAAGCTTAAAAAGGGTGTAAAGATAGATATTCTTTAAGAGTTATATATATTTCTTATATAGTGATGTTCATATAAACATTGTGTTTCATATTAAAAGTTTTAATGAGAATTAAAAATACAAATAAAGATGGATGCCGGCATCAATTCTATATGGATAGTTAAATACAATGTATACAAATGTAGCGTAATATTATAAAACAATTGACAGATATATCAAAATAATTAAAAGCAATTTAAACAGGTTTGAAATATTATACTTTAAAGAAAAAATAGCGATTATCACCGTGCATATAGGTGTTAGATATTTGCAAATATCTAACAACTATATGCACGGTGATAATCGCAATTTTTTCTTTAAAGTATAATATTTCAAACCTGTTTAAATTGCTTTTAATTATTTTGATATATCTGTCAATTGTTTTATAATATTACGCTACATTTGTATACATTGTATTTAACTATCCATATAGAATTGATGCCGGCCTTCAGGCGGTCTAACTACCCGGTAGTAGCTACGGCGGGCAATTAAGGACCTCTGGCAGTTGCGGCCATCCTCAGCTAACAAGCCGGTACCACTGATTACAGCTATAAGGGTAAGCCTCAGCACAGGGTTTTCACCTGGATCCCTGAAAAATTCTCCATATGTAACGCCATTGGAACTGTTATGATAATTGCATCAGAGGCCTAAAGACCAGCAGCCCTAACTAAGACTTACTGTTTGTTTACTTGAGTGACAATGTAGACCAATAATAATATGAACCTACGGAGGGGCAGTGAAGTGAATCGGTCAGGAGGTGGCCCAGTGTGGGTTGATGTTATAATAACAAAGGAAGCTAAGAGACATAAAAATAAAAAGCATATTTTGCAGAGTTCCTAGCGCCCCCCCCAAGCCTCTGTAGCCCGGGTAGTACAGTCTAGATATGGCTGCAGATCAGGAGAAATTGTACCTAGCTCTACAGGACTGCCTGCACGAGTTGGAGTCCCAGATGTCTATTAGATTTGAACGCCTTACATCTCTTATTGAGGCCACAGCGGCAGAATGTAAAAATTTCAAGGTGCGTGCACAAGCAGGAGACGCCATCTTGGCACCTCGTAGTGCACACGTTTTTCTCCCTATTTGCCAGGTACCTGCTGAGGATACCACTAGCAACATCCCTCCAAGTGGCTATGGAGATCCCTCATTATCAAGCTGTTTCCCTGATTGTTGGGATGAGGCTGGCTCTGCACCGCAGGAACGTCAGTTGACATTTGCTCAGGGGGAAACCCCCATAGGGAAATCACTATGTAAGGTACACAAGAATTGTGAACAGCTGCTTAATGTTTTTCCACATTCCAGAGGTTCCTCAGGCAGCTGTGTCGCTGCACGCAAGTGTTGATTCCATTGCGGATACTGACATTTACATGTCTCTGGTTGTTGGGGAGGAGGGGGGAGTGCTTATTTATTACGCTGGTTCACCTTTCACACTACAGAGGGTCATAACTCACCCAGATGTGCGTGTCCAGTACTTCTCCTGCTCAGACCAAGTTAAAGGATCTTCATGCTCCACTGCTTCCTGTGAACTCAACAACCAGACTGGAATCGGGTAAACAGTGTCTAAGCTGCTGAATTCCTGTGGGGATTCTTGTATCACTACTGCCTATATGAATGACGATCCTGTGATCTGAAATCCAAACCCTCACAAAGGTGAAGTTTGATTTGGACTGTGTGATGAAAGACTGTATTCTAACTTTACTACCCAACTTGATGTGAATTTCTGAGACTTATCTATTGTTTCCTGCATATCAGGCTTGTTTCCTTCACTATATTAAGCTTGGAGAAATGTATTATTGTAGTGGGTTCCTGACCCTCTCGGTCCTCTATGTTAAGTGGGGGGACAGTTTGTACCTTTAAGCCAGTATTATTATATATCCATTAATAGATCAGAGTGTATTTAGAGGTCTTATCTATGTTCTTATGTTTTGTTATGCATTCAGGATACCCTCAGATACATATATATTTAGATCTTGTATATATACTACTTATTTTACTTACTATAGGCTTGTAGGACATGTCTCAACGTGTATTTAATTTGATAATCCACTGATCATAAGTGCTAGTTAATGTAAAGAACTAAGCTGGGAATGGCTCATGACATCTGTGCATTACAGCATTTATGCTGCCTAACTGTGTTTAACTATATCATAAGTCCACAAGTATGTCTCCATAGATACAATACCATCCTGGCCCCATATAACCTCTACTAATTATTCAGTTTACAATGGAGGCCTCCTTGGGTAGTAGTCTGCCTCAACCTGATTTGTTATATTTGCACCTCCACTTGTGGGGTTTAGCCCTACAGGCTTCCACGTGACTTATACTTTACTGCATTAAATCCATCACAAGATCTAATTGAATAATTTTGCTGGGTCTCTTTATCTCATAGATTTTGTATAGTCTTATAGTAGATTCAATGTACTGTCTGCGGCCGAGATGGTACGAATAGCACATAATCCTCCCTCACTCTTCAATGTCGGATCCCCACTAGAGAACTAGCTCCTGCTCATACATATTAACTGCCACATCTGTTTGTTGTTAGTACAGTGCATATAGCCCAACTTCTGTCATTCACATTAGCCAAAACTAGGAGTACCTCACATTAGTACAATACTTTGTTATGCTCTCTTATTTGTAGACAGGGGGGATTGCACTATATGTTTAAATTGCCTGCCTGTAACTCAGCTCAGATCATATGTGTACACCACCCTTGATACTATAACCTCTTCTTTCTTTGCATACCTATTGCTGAGTATATGTACTGTGTTGATTATGATCTAGACTGAGAGATGGTATTGGTTGAGCCTGGTGACTTAAACCTCATAACTACTTGAGCTATGATATTGACTGCCATGCAATGTTTTTATTTTATATTACATCATTACCCACTACTGTTCAGTATCAATGTTATTTAGATAGTTTGGAAGATAGTCTACATACCATATCAGTATATCACCATGTATGATCAACTTAGAGCTCTGTCTATGATGTACATTCTAGTTAAGACTGTCCACATGCTTAGGTGTCCTTATTTAGACAGACATAATGTTAAGTTATTCTATCTATATCTCCAGGCCCTCTGTTATGAATGTAAGCTAACAATAGTAAGATCTGTCATCTTTGGCTAACCCTCTGCCCGCCCCCCCACCTTCCTCTCCCCTTCCTCTCCCCTTCCTCTCCTTCCTCTTCCCCTTCCTCTCCCCCTTCCCCTTCCTCTCCTCCTTCCTTTCCTCCTTCCTCTCCTTCCTCTTCCTTCCCTCCTCCTTCCCCCCCCTCCTTCCCCCCTCCTTCCCCTTCCCCCCTCCCCCCCCTCCTTCCTTCCCCCCCCCTCCCCTTCCCCTCCTTCCCCCCCCCCACTCCCCCCTTCTCTCCTCTTCCCTTCTCCTTTCCCCCCCTCTTCCCTCCTTCTTTCCTCCTTCCCTCCTCCTTCCCTTTCCTTTCCCACCTCCTCCTCTTTCCTCCCACCTCCTCCTCCATCCCCTTCCTTCCTCCTTCTTTCCCCTTCTCCTTCCCTTCCCTCCTCCTTCCCTCCTCTTCCCCCTTCCCTTCCTCTCCCCCTCCTTCCCCTAACTTCCTTCCCCTTCCCTCCCCCACATTACTTATGTGCGGTTGGGGATGATTCCCCTTTTTCTGCACCCTTTTGGCAGAGTTTAGTAGCCTCTGCCCTACCTGTAGAGCCATGACCTAGTTTTTCTTTCCCACTGCAACATGATAGATTGGCTCTCAGGGGTTCAACACAAGATTATTGATTTTATAGGGATTTCCTGTTTTCTGTAGTCTGCTTAAGATAATAGTTTAGAGATTGCCTATGTTTTAATGGAGGCTCAGCATCAATGGTTAACAGATTATATAATTATTAAGAGAGGTTTTACTCTATGTTTTTCCAAATGATGATCTATACAGAACTACCCTGATGCCTTTATTGTGCTTTACTGTATTGAGATTATATATACACTTCATATTCTGTATTTATCCCACATAAGTTGAAATTGCAATCTTTACTATTATCTACTTTGCCATTTCCTCATTTGTTTTGTTTAGCTTTGGGTCCCACGATTGGACCTGCTTGTCTGAGGATCTCGCAAAACTCACAAGTTTTAAAAAATGAGGTGCCCATTGTGTAATGTCATGTCAGTATAATATAAGTTGTATAATGTATTCTGATGATGAGACTGTTGTCAATGCGATTTTTAACCTCAATAAAAAACTATTTAAAAAAAAAAAAAAAAAAGAATTGATGCCGGCATCCATCTTTATTTGTATTTTTAATTCTCATTAAAACTTTTAATATGAAACACAATGTTTATATGAACATCACTATATAAGAAATATATATAACTCTTAAAGAATATCTATCTTTACACCCTTTTTAAGCTTTAATTTAGCGCTAACCCTAACACACCTTTTTTCATAAACTCTTTTTTTGATTAGTCAGGAGGTCTAATCATAAACACTGGGTTAAGTTTAAGGGTATTTCGAGTGTAGTATCTTTAAATATAAACCCAAACTTTCAACTAATAAAGTCTATTAACCCCTAAACCGCCAAGTAATAACTAAATTATTAACCCCTAAATCCACCAACCCCAACATCGCAAACTACCTCTTAAAACAATTAACCCCTAATCCGCCATTAACCCACAACGCAATAAACCTATTCAAGTATTAACCCCTAAACCGCCATAGCCCACATAGCCTATTAAATGTATTAACCCCTAATCTGCCGCCGCCAACGTCACCGCCACTATAATAAATTTATTAACCCCTAAACCTAAGTCTAACCCTAACAACCCCCTAACTTAAATATTATTTAAATAAATATAAATAAATGTACTATTATTAACTAAATTATTCCTATTTAAAACTAAATACTTACCTATAAAATAAACCCTAACGGCTAGATTTAGAGTTCTGCGGCCAAAGGGGTGCGTTAGCTACGCGTGCTTTTTTTCTCCCGCACCTTTTAAATACTGCTGGTATTTAGAGTTCACAGAAGAGCTGCGTTAGGCTCCAAAAAAGGGAGCGTAGAGCATATTTACCGCCACTTCAACTCTCGATACCAGCGGTGCTTACGGACGCGGCCAGCTTAAAAAACGTGCTTGTGCACGATTCCCCTATAGGAAACAATGGGGCTGTTTGAGCTGAAAAAAAACCTATCACCTGCAAAAAAGCAGCGTTCAGCTCCTAATGCAGCCCCATTGTTTCCTATGGGGAAACACTTCCTATGTCTGCACCTAACACCCTAACATGTACCCCGAGTCTAAACACCCCTAGCCTTACACTTATTAACCCCTAATCTGCCGCCCCCGCTATCGCTGACCCCTGCATATTATTATTAACCCCTAATCTGCCGCTCCGTACACCGCCGCAACCTACATTATACCTATGTACACCTAATCTGCTGCCCCTAACACCGCCGACCCCTATATTATATTTATTAACCCCTAATCTGCCGCCCCAACGTCGCCTCCACCTACCGACAATTATTAACCCCTAATATGCCGACCGGAGCTCGCCGCTACTCTAATAAATGTATTAACCCCTAAAGCTAAGTCTAACCCTAACACTAACACCCCCCTAAGTTAAATATAATTTAAATCTAACGAAATAAATTAACTCTTATTAAATAAATTAATCCTATTTAAAGCTAAATACTTACCTATAAAATAAACCCTAATATAGCTACAATATAAATTATAATTATATTGTAGCTATTTTAGGATTACTATTTATTTTACAGGCAACTTTGTAATTATTTTAACCAGGTACAATAGCTATTAAATAGTTAATAACTATTTAATAGTTACCTAGTTAAAATAATTACAAAATTACCTGTAAAATAAATCCTAACCTAAGTTACAATTAAACCTAACACTACACTATCAATAAATAAATTAAATAAAATACCTACAATTATCTACAATTAAACCTAACACTACACTATCAATAAATTAATTAAATACAATACCTACAAATAAATACAATTAAATAAACTAACTAAAGTACAAAAAATAAAAAAGAACTAAGTTACAAAAAATAAAAAAATATTTACAAACATTAGAAAAATATTACAACAATTTTAAACTAATTACACCTACTCTAAGCCCCCTAATAAAATAACAAAGACCCCCAAAATAAAAAATGCCCTACCCTATTCTAAAATTAAAATAGAAAAGCTCTTTACCTTACCAGCCCTGAAAAGGGCCCTTTGCGGGGCATGCCCCAAAGAATTCAGCTCTTTTGCCTGTAAAAAAACCCCCATACAATACCCCCCCAACATTACAACCCACCACCCACATACCCCTAATCTAACCCAAACCCCCCTTAAATAAACCTAACACTAAGCCCCTGAAGATCTCCCTACCTTGTCTTCACCACACCGGGTCCCGATCTGTCCAGAAGAGCCTCCGAAATCTTCATCCAAGCCCAAGCGGGGGCTGAAGAAGTCCATCTTCGGGAAGAAATCTTCATCCTATCCGGGCAGAAGAGGACATCCGGACCGGCAAACATCTTCATCCAAGCCGCATCTTCTATGTTGTTCAATCCTATGACGAGCGGCTGATCTTGAAGACCTCCGGCGCGGATCCGTCCTCTTCGTTCGATGTCCAACTGAAGAATGAAGGTTCCTTTAAGGGACGTCATCCAAGATGGCGTCCCTCGAATTCCGATTGGCTGATAGGATTCTATCAGCCAATCGCAATTACGGTAGGAAAATTCTGATTGGCTGATGGAATCAGCCAATCAGAATCAAGTTCCATCCGATTGGCTGATCCAATCAGCCAATCAGATTGAGCTTGCATTCTATTGGCTGATCGGAACAGCCAATAGAATGTGAGCTCAATCTGACTGGCTGATTGGATCAGCCAATCGGATTGAACTTGAATCTGATTGGCTGATTCCATCAGCCAATCAGAATTTTCCTACCTTAATTCCGATTGGCTGATAGAATCCTATCAGCCAATCGGAATTCGAGGGACGCCATCTTGGATGATGTTCCTTAAAGGAACCTTCATTCTTCAGTTGGACGTCAAACGAAGAGGATGGATACGCACCGGAGGTCTTCAAGATCAGCCGCTCGTCATCGGATGGAACAACATAGAAGATGCGGCTTGGATGAAGATGTTTGCCGGTCTGGATGTCCTCTTCTGCCCGGATAGGATGAAGATTTCTTCCCGAAGATGGACTTCTTCATTTGCCGGTTGGATCAAGACTTAAGCCGGAGGATGGACGTCACTCTTCAGCCCCCGCTTGGGCTTGGATGAAGATTTCGGAGGCTCTTCTGGACAGTTCGGGACCGGGTGTGGTGAAGACAAGGTAGGGAGATCTTCAGGTGCTTAGTGTTAGGTTTATTTAAGGGGGGTTTGGGTTAGATTAGGGGTATGTGGGTGGTGGGTTGTAATGTTGGGGGGGGGTATTGTATGGGTTTTTTTTACAGGCAAAAGAGCTGAATTCTTTGGGGCATGCCCCGCAAAGGGCCCTTTTCAGGGCTGGTAAGGTAAAGAGCTTTTCTATTTTAATTTTAGAATAGGGTAGGGCATTTTTTACTTTGGGGGTCTTTGTTATTTTATTAGGGGGCTTAGAGTAGGTGTAATTAGTTTAAAATTGTTGTAATATTTTTCTAATGTTTGTAAATATTTTTTTATTTTTTGTAACTTAGTTCTTTTTTATTTTTTGTACTTTAGTTAGTTTATTTAATTGTATTTATTTGTAGGTATTGTATTTAATTAATTTATTGATAGTGTAGTGTTAGGTTTAATTGTAGATAATTGTAGGTATTTTATTTAATTTATTTATTGATAGTGTAGTGTTAGGTTTAATTGTAACTTAGGTTAGGATTTATTTTACAGGTCATTTTGTAATTATTTTAACTAGGTAACTATTAAATAGTTATTAACTATTTAATAGCTATTGTAGCTGGTTAAAATAATTACAAAGTTGCCTGTAAAATAAATATTAATCCTAAAATAGCTACAATATAATTATAATTTATATTGTAGCTATATTAGGGTTTATTTTACAGGTAAGTATTTAGATTTAAATAGGAATAATTTATTTAATAAGAGTTAATTTATTTCGTTAGATAAAAATTATATTTAACTTAGGGGGGTGTTAGGGTTAGGGTTAGACTTAGCTTTAGGGGTTAAAAAATTTAGTAGAGTAGCGGTGAGCTCCGGTCGGCAGATTAGGGGTTAATACTTGAAGTTAGGTGTCGGCGATGTTAGGGAGAGCAGATTAGGGGTTAATACTATTTATTATAGGGTTATTGAGGCGGGAGTGAGGCGGATTAGGGGTTAATACATTTATTATAGTAGTGGTGAGATCCGGTCGGCAGATTAAATATAATATAGGGGTCGGCGGTATTAGGGGCAGCAGATTAGGAGTACATAGGGATAACGTAGGTTGCGGCGGTGTACGGAGCGGCAGATTAGGGGTTTAAAAATTTTAATAGAGTGGCGGCAATGTGGGGGGACCTTGGTTTAGGGGTACATAGGTAGTTTATGGGTGTTAGTGTACTTTAGAGCACAGTAGTTAAGAGCTTTATAAACCGGCGTTAGCGCAGAAAGCTCTTAACTACTGACTTTTTTCTGCGGCTGGAGTCTTGTCGTTAGATTTCTAACGCTCACTTCAGCCAAGACTCTAAATACCAGTGTTAGAAAGATCCCATTGAAAAGATAGGATACGCAATTGGCGTAGGGGGATCTGCGGTATGGAAAAGTCACGGCTGGAAAGTGAGCGTTAGACCCTTTCCTGACTGACTCCAAATACCAGCGGGCGGCCAAAACCAGCGTTAGGACCCTCTAACGCTGGTTTTGACGGCTACCACCCAACTCTAAATCTAGCCGTAAGATAGCTACAATATAATTAATAATTACATTGTAGCTATTTTAGGATTTATTTTTATTTTACAGGCAATTTTTATTTATTTTAACTAGGTACAATAGTTATTAAATAGTTAATAACTATTTAATAACTTCCTAGCTAAAATAAGTACAAATTTACCTGTAAAATAAAACCTAACCTAAGTTACAATTACACCTAACACTACACTATCATTAAATAATTTAAATTAATTAACTACAATTACCTAACATTAAATACAATTAAACAAAATAAACTAATGTACAAAAACAGACAAACACTTAATTACAGAAAATAAGTTTAAACTAATTACACCTAATCTAAGCCTCCTAATAAAATAAAAAAGCCCCCCAAAATAATAAAATTCCCTACCCTTTACTAAATTACAAATAGCCCTTAAAAGGGCTTTTTGCGGGGCATTGCCCCAAAGTAATCAGCTCTTTTACCTGTAAAAAAAGAAATACAACCCCCCTCCCAACACTACCGCCTTGAAGATCACCCTACCTTGAGCCGTCTTCACCCAGCCGGGCAGAAGTTTTCATCCGATCCGGGCAGAAGTCTTCATCAACCTCCGACGTGGGGCATCCTCTTCCATCGATGGCGACTGTAGAATGAAGGTTCCTTTAAATGACGTCATCCATGATGGCGTCCCTTCAATTCCGATTGGCTGATAGAATTCTATCAGCCAATCGGATTTAAGGTAGGAAAAATCCTATTGGCTGATGAAATCAGCCAATAGGATTGAGCTTGCATTCTATTGGCTGATTGGAACAGCCAATAGAATGCAAGGTCAATCCTATTGGCTGATTGGATCAGCCAATCGAATTGAACTTCAATCCGATTGGCTGATTGCATCAGCCAATAGGATTTTTCCTACCTAAATTCCGATTGGCTGATAGAATTCTATCAGCCAATCGGAATTGAAGGGACGCCATCTTGGATGACGTCATTTAAAGGAACCTTCATTCTACAGTCGCCGTCGATGGAAGAGGATGCTCCACGTCGGATGTCTTCAAGATGGAGCTGCTTCTCGTCGGATGGAAAAAGATAGAAGATGCCGCTTGGATGAAGACTTCTGCCCGGCTGGAGGACCTCTTCTGCCTGGATTCGATGAAGACTTCTGCCCGGATCGGATGAAGACTTCTGCCCGGCTGGGTGAAGACGGCTCAAGGTAGGGTGATTTTCAAGGGGGTAGTGTTATGTTTTATTAAGGGGGGATTGGGTCGGTTTTAGAGTAAGGTTGGGTGTGTGGGTGGTGGGTTTTAATGTTGGGGGGGTTGTATTTCTTTTTTTACAGGTAAAAGAGCTGATTACTTTGGGGCAATGCCCTGCAAAAAGCCCTTTTAAGGGCTATTTGTAATTTAGTATAGGGTAGGGAATTTTATTATTTTGGGGGGCTTTTTTATTTTATTAGGGGGCTTAGATTAGGTGTAATTAGTTTAAACTTCTTGTATTTTTTTTTATTTTCTGTAATTTATTACATTTAATTGTATTTCATGTTAGGTAATTGTAGTTAATTAATTTAATTTATTTAATGGTAGTGTAGTGTTAGGTGTAATTTTAACTTAGGTTAGGTTTTATTTTACAGGTAAATTTGTACTTATTTTAGCTAGGAAGTTATTAAATAGTTATTAACTATTTAATACCTATTGTACCTAGTTAAAATAAATACAAAGTTATGCACTGAGTGCAGATCTTTTTTTTTGTTATATGAATTTGAGAGTGCAAATCCCCTTTGATTGTTTTTATATATATATATATATATATATATATATATATATATATATATATATATATATATATATATATATATATATATATATATATATAGTGAAGATTGGAGTAGCCGTGTTAGTCCAGTAGATAGATGCTCAAAAAACAAAGTATTGCAGTATGCAGTGATACCTTTTTTATTGGACTAACATAATAGTTAAAAGACAAGCTTTCGAGAGTTTTCCTCTCTTCCTCAGGTCTGAAGCAATACTGATCATTCTGATATAGATACACATCACATACAACAAATGGAAGGGAGGAAGGGGGGTGAGAGGGGGGGGGGGGTCATAAAAGCAGAGAATGTGTCTGAAGGAGAAAATAGCTGAGAATAGCCAGAAAGAATAAATAAACAGAGGAGAGTAAATAGGTCAGATGAGAGGAAAAACAAAAAGGAAAAAGAAACCAATATAAGACAATAAGATGAGAGATTATAGAAAGTTATGGTAGTGTGTGAGAAAGCCAGAGTCTACATTAAGTCCTTCATTTCTGGTATTGAAATGTGTGATCATTTTCATCTCAAACGTCTTTCGTTCATGAGAGTCTTTGAAATTCCCTTTAAGAATTTTAATCCTGAGGTTAAGGATGGAGTGACCAGTCTGGGTGAAGTGATGACCAACAGGGGTACAATATTCATTTTCCTTGTGGTTTTTGATCAAGTGTCTGTGTAGATTCATTCTGAGATGCAGCTTTAGGCCAGTTTCTCCAATGTAGCAACCTCTGTCACACGCTGCACACTGTATCATGTACACCACATTAGCAGATGAGCACGAATAGGATCCCTTAATATTGTATGACGCGTTGTTGTGTCTGGCTGTGTTGTTGTCACATATATGTTGACACAGTTTGCAGAGTGATTTGTTGCATCGTGCAGTGCCATTCTGTGTGCGCTTCTGTTCTGTGGTTAATTTGCTGCGGACCAATCTCTGTCTCAGGTTAGGCGGTTGTTTGAATGCTAGTATGGGGGGTTCAGGAAATATTTTTTTGAGTGTGGGGTCCTCTGAAATTAGTGGTTGTAGCTCTTTAATAATTTTGCGCACTCCTTCTAGAGTAGGGTTGTAAGTGACTACTAGAGGGGTTCTTGTTTTGTTTTCCCTTTCTTTGTATTGTAGTAGTCTTTCCCATGGTGTTTTTAGGGCAGATTTGATTTTTTTTAGATATTGTCCTTTCCTTGTAGCCCTTTTGCCTAAATGACTCTGACAGTGTACTCAGGTGGTGATCTCTGTCTTTTGTGTCAGAGCAAATGCGGTGATATCTGATAGCTTGGCTGTAGATGATACCTTGTTTGGTGTGATTGGGATGGAAGCTGGAATTGTGGAGGTAGCTGTACCTGTCTGTGGGTTTTCTGTATATAGATGAATGAAGGATGCCATTGGTGAAAGTTATTGTGCAGTCCAAGAAGTTCACACTATGATTTGAAAAGTCCATTTTAAGGTTTATTGACGGGTGAAATGAATTAAATGATTTGTGGAAATCTAAGAGGCTTTCTTCTCCTTCTGTCCATATTATGAAAATATCATCGATGTAACGATAATATGTATACGGTTTGTGGGGCTGAGTACATAAGAATCTGTATTCTAGGTACGCCATGAAAAGATTGGCGTATTGTGGTGACATTTTTGTGCCCATCGCTGTCCCTGTCATTTGTAGGTAGTAATTGTTGTTAAAACTGAAATAGTTGTGTGTGAGTATGAATTCTATAAGCTGGGCAATAGTTGCACTATCATATTTGTGTGTTGTTTGGTGGGATGAGAGAAATTTACTGCAGGCCTCAATACCATCCTTATGCGGGATGTTGCTGTATAAGGATTCCACATCCATAGTAACTACAGGGAGTGCAGAATTATTAGGCAAGTTGTATTTTTGAGGATTAATTTTATTATTGAACAACAACCATGTTCTCAATGAACCCAAAAAACTCATTAATATCAAAGCTGAATATTTTTGGAAGTAGTTTTTAGTTTGTTTTTAGTTTTAGCTATTTTATGGGGATATCTGTGTGTACAGGTGACTATTACTGTGCATAATTATTAGGCAACTTAACAAAAAACAAATATATACCCTTTTCAATTATTTATTTTTACCAGTGAAACCAATATAACATCTCAACATTCACAAATATACATTTCTGACATTCAAAAACAAAACAAAAACAAATCAGTGACCAATATAGCCACCTTTCTTTGCAAGGACACTCAAAAGCCTGCCATCCATGGATTCTGTCAGTGTTTTGATCTGTTCACCATCAACATTGCGTGCAGCAGCAACCACAGCCTCCCAGACACTGTTCAGAGAGGTGTACTGTTTTCCCTCCTTGTAAATCTCACATTTGACGATGGACCACAGGTTCTCAATGGGGTTCAGATCAGGTGAACAAGGAGGCCATGTCATTAGATTTTCTTCTTTTATACCCTTTCTTGCCAGCCACGCTGTGGAGTACTTGGACGCGTGTGATAGAGCATTGTCCTGCATGAAAATCATGTTTTTCTTGAAGGATGCAGACTTCTTCCTGTACCACTGCTTGAAGAAGGTGTCTTCCAGAAACTGGCAGTAGGACTGGGAGTTGAGCTTGACTCCATCCTCAACCCGAAAAGGCCCCACAAGCTCATCTTTGATGATACCAGCCCAAACCAGTACTCCACCTCCACCTTGCTGGCGTCTGAGTCGGACTGGAGCTCTCTGCCCTTTACCAATCCAGCCACGGGCCCATCCATCTGGCCCATCAAGACTCACTCTCATTTCATCAGTCCATAAAACCTTAGAAAAATCAGTCTTGAGATATTTCTTGGCCCAGTCTTGACGTTTCAGCTTGTGTGTCTTGTTCAGTGGTGGTCGTCTTTCAGCCTTTCTTACCTTGGCCATGTCTCTGAGTATTGCACACCTTGTGCTTTTGGGCACTCCAGTGATGTTGCAGCTCTGAAATATGGCCAAACTGGTGGCAAGTGGCATCTTGGCAGCTGCACGCTTGACTTTTCTCAGTTCATGGGCAGTTATTTTGCGCCTTGGTTTTTCCACACGCTTCTTGGGACCCTGTTGACTATTTTGAATGAAACGCTTGATTGTTCGATGATCACGCTTCAGAAGCTTTGCAATTTTAAGAGTGCTGCATCCCTCTGCAATATATCTCACTATTTTTGACTTTTCTGAGCCTGTCAAGTCCTTCTTTTGACCCATTTTGCCAAAGGAAAGGAAGTTGCCTAATAATTATGCACACCTGATATAGGGTGTTGATGTCATTAGACCACACCCCTTCTCATTACAGAGATGCACATCACCTAATATGCTTAATTGGTAGTAGGCTTTCGAGCCTATACAGCTTGGAGTAAGACAACATGCATAAAGAGGATGATGTGGTCAAAATACTCATTTGCCTAATAATTCTGCACTCCCTGTAGTATAGTGTTTCTAGGTAGTTCATTTATCTGGTTATGTTTATTAAGTTTATTAAGGAAGTCTGTAGTGTCCTAGCTAACAACATAATCTCATCAGGAAAAAGAATAAGAAACTGGCTGAGCTCAAACAGCACAAAGAAAGCCCTAATGAAAGATCAACTGATTGCTCCATTGAAAAACAGCCTACTCCAACCAGAACTACCAATGACCCAAACCAAACTGAGCCTGCTAACTACCAAAAACAATTTACGGACAATACTGGGATTGTAAACCTCTCTAATCATCACCTTTCAATACCTGAAAAATCAGTCTTATCAAAGGGGCTAACATTCTGTCCTAACACAAATCTTGATCACATCCAGTTATATTCAGACTTGGAAGACTTTTTCAGAAGATTGAGACTTAAGGAATTCTTTTATGCCAAAAAAAACACGACTCTCAAACAGGATAATAATGGTAGGAAAAAGAACAAAGATTTTACACCGACAGCAGGACGTAACATCAAATTGGACAGTTACATTGAAAGTTTTCGCCTGAGAGTGGCATCCCTAGTCACCACACAAGAGAAAAAAATCGCTTACAACCTCTCACATATGGAAAGAAATGCCTTGAAAAACTTGATGAGTAATAATAACATCATCATCAAGCCGGCGGACAAAGGTGGATCAGTAGTTATCATGAATACCCAGGACTACACTACAGAAGGTTACAGACAGTTGTCTGATGTAAACTACTACAAAAAACTGGACAAGGACCCCACCAAGAGGAATATTCAGCTAAACTCACAAAACTTATCAAAACATTTCCTAAACACATACAGCAAGAATTAGAAAATCTGGTACCTTCCAATCCTCAGATGGGTACCTTCTACATGCTACCCAAAATCCACAAGCCAGGAAACCCAGGACGCCCCATTATAACAGGTATGGGAACACTTACTGAACAAATATCTGGCCTAATAGAAAACATTCTTAAGCCCCTTGTTATTAAGACTGATAGCTTTATACAGGACACTACAGACTTCCTTAATAAACTTAACCAGATAAATGAACTACCTAGAAACACTATACTAGTTACTATGGATGTGGAATCCTTATACAGCAACATCCCGCATAAGGATGGTATTGAGGCCTGCAGTAAATTTCTCTCATCCCACCAAACAACACACAAATATGATAGTGCAACTATTGCCCAGCTTATAGAATTCATACTCACACACAACTATTTCAGTTTTAACAACAATTACTACCTACAAATGACAGGGACAGCGATGGGCACAAAAATGTCACCACAATACGCCAATCTTTTCATGGCGTACCTAGAATACAGATTCTTATGTACTCAGCCCCACAAACCGTATACATATTATCGTTACATCGATGATATTTTCATAATATGGACAGAAGGAAAAGAAAGCCTCTTAGATTTCCACAAATCATTTAATTCATTTCACCCGTCAATAAACCTTAAAATGGACTTTTCAAATCATAGTGTGAACTTCTTGGACTGCACAATAACTTTCACCAATGGCATCCTTCATTCATCTATATACAGAAAACCCACAGACAGGTACAGCTACCTCCACAATTCCAGCTTCCATCCCAATCACACCAAACAAGGTATCATCTACAGCCAAGCTATCAGATATCACCGCATTTGCTCTGACACAAAAGACAGAGATCACCACCTGAGTACACTGTCAGAGTCATTTAGGCAAAAGGGCTACAAGGAAAGGACAATATCTAAAAAAATCAAATCTGCCCTAAAAACACCACGGGAAAGACTACTACAATACAAAGAAAGGGAAAACAAAACAAGAACCCCTCTAGTAGTCACTTACAACCCTACTCTAGAAGGAGTGCGCAAAATTATTAAAGAGCTACAACCACTAATTTCAGAGGACCCCACACTCAAAAAAATATTTCCTGAACCCCCCATACTAGCATTCAAACAACCGCCTAACCTGAGACAGAGATTGGTCCGCAGCAAATTAACCACAGAACAGAAGCGCACACAGAATGGCACTGCACGATGCAACAAATCACTCTGCAAACGGTGTCAACATATATGTGACAACAACACAGCCAGACACAACAACGCGTCATACAATATTAAGGGATCCTATTCGTGCTCATCTGCTAATGTGGTGTACATGATACAGTGTGCAGCGTGTGACAGAGGTTGCTACATTGGAGAAACTGGCCTAAAGCTGCATCTCAGAATGAATCTACACAGACACTCGATCAAAAACCACAAGGAAAATGAATATTGTACCCCTGTTGGTCATCACTTCACCCAGACTGGTCACTCCATCCTTAACCTCAGGATTAAAATTCTTAAAGGGAATTTCAAAGACTCTCATGAACGAAAGACGTTTGAGATGAAAATGATCACACATTTCAATACCAGAAATGAAGGACTTAATGTAGACGCTTTCTCACACACTACCATAACTTTCTATAATCTCTCATCTTATTGTCTTATATTGGTTTCTTTTTCCTTTTTGTTTTTCCTCTCATCTGACCTATTTACTCTCCTCTGTTTATTTATTCTTTCTGGCTATTCTCAGCTATTTTCTCCTTCAGACACATTCTCTGCTTTTATGACCCCCCCCCTCTCACCCCCCTTCCTCCCTTCCATTTGTTGTATGTGATGTGTATCTATATCATAATGATCAGTATTGCTTCAGACCTGAGGAAGAGAGGAAAACTCTCGAAAGCTTGTCTTTTAACTATTATGTTAGTCCAATAAAAAAGGTATCACTGCATACTGCAATACTTTGTTTTTTGAGCATCTATATATATATATATATATATATATATATATATATATATATATATATATATATATATATATATATATATATATATATATATATATATATATATATATATGGGCTCATGTGTACTTAAATGTGTACTTAAAGGGACAGTCAAGTCCAAAAAAAACTTTCATGATTTAAATAGGGCATGCAATTTTAAACAACTTCCCAATTTACTTTTATCACCAATTTTGCTTTGTTCTCTTGGTATTCTTAGTTGAAAGCTAAACCTAGGAGGATCATATGCTAATTTCTTAGACCTTGAAGACTGCCTCTAATCTGAATACATTTTGACCACTAGAGGGCATTAGTTCATATGTTTCATATAGATAACATTGAGCTCATGCACCTAAAGTGACCTAGGAGTGAGCACTGATTGGCTAAACTGCATGTCTGTCAAAAGAACTGAAATAAGGGGCCAGTCAGCAGAGGCTTAGATACAAGATAATTACAGAGGTAAAACATGTATTATTATAACTGTTGGATATGCAAAACTGGGGAATGGGTAATAAAGGGATTATCTTTCTTTTTAAACAACAAAAATTCTGGTGTTGACTGTCCCTTTAGGTATTTACAGACATATATGCACATATGAACACATAAAGACATGTATACATAAAAGTGCATTGGAGTCCTTTGCAGTCAACTAGATGAAAACATGTAAAATCATACTGTAATGTAAGTATTTCACATTCCAATGTTCTTGGGGAATATGTTCTAAGTATTTATAAATAGAGAAAAATAGCACAGTCCACTACTGAACTGCTAGCTCAAGAGGAGAGGCTCTCTCCTCTTGAGCTAGCAGTTCAGTAGTGGACTGTGCTATTTTTTTCGGTAAACTGGAGCTTTAAACACTGTTTACCGCCATTCACCTGTTCCTCCGCTAGTGTACAGATCATCGGCACACAAGGAGGAAGGTGTGTCATTATCCAGAGATCCTGATTGGCCTTACGGAACCCGGGCTGGCTCGAGGATCAGCTGCTGCCTTTGTCTGTCTTCCGGGCGACGTTGAGGTCCCGGTCTGCTTTGCTAGGCACGTCTTAGTGCCACTTGGTTTGTGAGTATTGGTCTCTTCCTTCTCTACTTTTTTCTCAGGGTTTTACCGTTATTACCCTATTGGCGCCTTCCTTTTCCCTACTACAGTTTCTTTCATCGTGGACACATGCTACAGAAGAGCGGCCTTCCTATTGGACTATCTGGACAGACCTCCATTATTACCACCCTGGGCGCACCTCCGTCAGGAACTTAGCTTCTTTGACTTTCTATTATAGTGTTTGCGATGTGGGGGGCCTCGGTTTAGGGGTTAATAGGTAGTTTATGGGTGTTAGTGTACTTTTTAGCACTTTAGTTAAGCGTTTTATGTTCTGGCGTTAGCCCATAAAACTCTTAACTACTGACTTTTAAATGTGGTAGGAGTCTTGACAGGAGAGGGTCTACTGCTCACTTCTTCCAAGAAAGAAAATACCGGCATTAGGCAAATCCCATTGAAAAGATAGGATATGCAATTGACGTAAGGGGATTTGCGGTAGCCTCGAGTCGTGGAAGAAAAGTGAGCGGTACACCTGTACCTGTCAGACTCGTAATACCAGCGGGCATTAAAAAGCAGCGTTGGGACCTCTCAATGCTGCTTTTTAAGGCTAACGCAGAACTCGTAATCTAGCCGAAAGACTGCAAAGGAATTAATAATTACCCGGGACATTCATAAGGCTATCCTAATAAAACAGTAACATGTAATATCGGTAGACTTGATGGGCCTTTTTGTTTCTTATCTACTGTCAATTTCGATGTTTCTATTTTTTTATTTTCTGAACAATTTTCTATTGGTTTAAATTTGTTTCTTTTAAATTTATTTCATGATGGTATATTTTGAGCAGTGATTTTTTTTTAAAATGTTGCTTTAAAGATATTCCACCTCTCTGCTTCTCCCAGTCAACTGGCTGTAAAGATCCCCTTTACCCTGGTGAAATTGGCCTTTTAGCCCTTTTGCCTATATGGATGTAGAATTCTGGAAGCCCAAGCAGTATTCGTTGTCAAGTGACAACTGAGACTTGCTGTTTGTGGGCTTCCAGCATCTGCCTTCACTGTTACCATATGAAGCCAAATTGCCAGATCATTACAGATAGTGAATGGAAATGGAAGGAGGGGCAGGATCTACACTATAGCAAAAAGGTTTGGAAGGTATAGGGAGGGTTGGTCACCACAGAAAAAAATAAGATGGGGGAGGCCCTACAAAACAATTGCAGGGAAGGTGAGGGGGTACCCATATACTACTGAAAAACCTTATTAACAAATATATTTTTTTAAAAAAATACTATAAAATGGGTACTGGCAGTGGCAGACAGCCAGTCTGTGAATAACAAAATGTAAAACCTTTTAGTACAACCAACATTGACTCCCTATTTTATTTTCTTATAAGAAAAACAACTGGTTTAAAGTTTTGGATACTGGGCTATGACAAGACTACAGCACCAATAAAACAAAAAGAAACTGTGAATGCATTTACTTCTCATGCTCCTAATACATCAATAAATATAATTAAGAATACATGGATATATGAGAATGCATATATAAACAATACCATTGAATATATGAATTACATCAAAGTAAGAAATTTATATTCTTGGTGTTTCTACCTCAGAACCACTAACAGCTATTACTTCCTTACTTATCTTACCCCGCCAGGCTAAGCATTATATAACCTAACCACTTGAACCCCCTTACTCCTTAGACGCCTAGTGAAATAAATCCTAATCACAACCTCCATTACTACAATAACCCTGTCAAATTCAAACCAACATAATTACCTTGCAACCTCCTAAACATATTAAACACTCACATGACCTTTAACCACATCTGACTGCTAGCCATATAATTAACCTTTTACCACCTTCAACCCCAACTGCAAACAAAACCTAGCTGTGCCTGCCCTGTGTGCCCCCCAACTGCAATGAACCCTTTCAATTAACATTCTTAATTAACTGATTCTATCCTAAATAGTTACTCTCCCACCCACCCTTCACCCTCAGTGCAAAAATACATTTCCATAGACACTCAGCACCCATGATGATAACCACAAAGGATACCAGGGAGCCAAAAAACATTGCTGTAAAGCACTACCCATGCATTTCCACCCTAACAATGACCAGCTTTCTTAATGACCCCTCAGATGAAAGGATGAATTGTGCATTACAGTTTTAAATCTGAACTTAATCACAGGAGGCAGAAATAATCACAGGAGTAATTTATAAGGGAGAATACTGTGAAGATTTTATTCTTATTAAAACCAGGCCCAGACTGTGCCTAGGGTGTTTTATCTTAGTTTATATAAGGAGATCAAGCACAGGTCTTCATAACTGTAAACTTTATTAAGAATGCTATACACACACACACTATGCAAGAGGCACTTCCTGACTCTACCATTGTGCACATAACAACAGGTTGATATGGTTCATACCAATTGATAATCTCAATATCACACATTTCCCTTTTTCTTTTCTTTTTAAACAGAAAACTTAAAGTACATTTTTTTTTTTAACTGTTGTCTATGTGAAAAAACTTCAGTCCCTTTTAACATTGTTCAATTAGATGATTAGGTTTTTTGATATATCGACCTGACCTTGTTTGCATTGCATCACTGGCAGGCAAGTCAGTCGAGCTTTGCAAAGTTTCTCTGGCATCTTCATTCTCCAGCTGCAATGGAGTGTTCAATGTATCCTCACAGGTTTCCTTCACTGCCGAATTGTTGTGAACTGATGGAATAGCCATCAAATGTCTACGATTCCTACGTAAACATTGCCCATCATTGGTTTGAACTACATACGATCTTGGAGAATATTGCTGGATAACTGTCCCTTCAGTATTCCAGCTGTTTGAACCTTGTACTCGCACAGGAGTTTGTACCTGAAGATTCTCCAAAGGCTTTGCAGCTCGGTCATAGTATTCATTCCTTTTTTCTCTGAGTTTCAATTTAGTTTCTATTACATGTTTTTGTGGGAACCTTTTCCAAGGTTTCACAACTGGTACTCGTGTGACCAGCTGTCTGCCAAACAATAATTCTGCCGGTGACTTCCCACATTTTAAAGGAGTAGCTCTATAGCTAAGAAGAGCCAGACATGGATCCTCGTCTGCATCTGTTGCTTTACGATGTATGTTTTTCACTATTTTTACTCCAGCTTCTGCTAATCCATTTGCTTGTGGATATCCCGGGCTGGATGTTCGATGTTCAAATTCATAGGTACTGGCAAAAACCCTAAACTCTCTACAATTGAATTGAGGACCATTGTCTGATATTATTACTCTTGGAATGCCATGTCTCGCCAAAATTGCTTTTACTTTTTTGATCACTGTACATGCTGACTCATCTTCCAATAATGCTATCTCTGGGTAATTAGAGAAGTAATCCATTACTAAGATATAATGCTGATTTTTGAAAACAAACAAGTCCATTCCTAACTTTTCCCAGGGTGCCAACGGGAAGTCCGTATCCAGTATAGGCTCTTTAGGTAACTGAGGTCTGAATTTTTGGCAAGTCCGGCATTGAGTGATCATTGTCTCAATGTTTTCATTCATATTTGGCCAGTACAACATGTCTCTAGCTCTTCTTTTTGTCTTTTCTTCATGTAGTCTTTTCAGTATTTGACTTTGCAAACTCGCTGGTACAATTATCTTTTGTTCTTTCAAAAGTACCCATTTTATCAAAGAAATTTCAGAAATGTATGGTCTATACAGTGATGGCATTAGTGTCTTAGATTTGCCACTAGAAACTGCTTTCTTCACTTGACTTAAAAGAGCATCTGTTTCTGTAGCCTGTTCTATTGCTGCCCACATTGCATGACTAAACGGGGCTGTCTTCAAGATCAGATTGACGTGAACAGTCACCTCTTTCTGCAACTGTAAGTCCTTATTGTTAAATGGTAAGTAAGCTTGTGACAGAGCATCCGCTACCACCAACTACTTGCCAGGTATAAAATCCAAGGTGAAGTAATACCTTTGAAGTCTCAGCAACAAACATTGAATTCTTGGCGGTGCATCTATCAAGCCCTTTTGGTAGATGTGAATCAAAGGTTTGTGATCAGTTTCTGCTGAAAATACTCTTCCATACAAATAAACATGAAATTTTTCACATCTGTAAACTAGTCCCAGTGTTTCCTTTTCAATTTAAGCATATGATTTTTCAGTATCTGTCAATGCCCTAGATGCATAAGCCACAGGCATCCATCCCGAGCCTTGAATTTGAAATAGAACTGCTCCCAATCCATTTTGTGAAGCATCAGTTGACAACTTTGTTTTTGCTGTTGGATCAAAGAATTGCAGAGTTGGTGCAGTAGTAAGCATGTCCTTTAAAAACTTCCATTCTTTCTGGTGATTCTCTGACCATTCCCAGGCATAGTTTTTTCTGAGTAGTTGTCGCATTAGTACAGTTTTGTCTGGTAAATTAGGCATGAACTTGCCAAGGTAATTCACCATTCCTAGTAAGCGTTGTATATCTTGCTTATTTTCTGGCTGTGGCATTTCTGTAATTGCCTTAATCTTTTTAATGTCTGGTAAAACACCACCTCCCGTGAGTTGTTCTCCCAAATATTGAATTGAAGTTTTTCTGAATTGACACTTTGTCTTATTGAACTTCAAATTATTCTCCTTAGCAACATCTAAGACCATCTTTAGCCTTTCATCATGTTCTTGCTTTATTTTACCCCAGATCAGAATATCATCAATGAATACGGTTGTGTCTGGTATTCATTCAAGAAGTTGCTGCATGGTACTATGAAACACTTCTGGTGCTGAACACAAGCCGAAGGGCAATCGTTTGTAACAGTACCTCCCATAAGGAGTATTAAAAGTGCAGAGTTTCATGCTTTCCTCCTCCAGTGGAATTTGCCAAAATCCTGAGGATGCATCCAGTTTACTGAATACAGTTGCTCCACTTAGCTCCCCAAGCAATTCTGATTTTGTTGGTAAATGGAAGTGTTCTCTAAAGATGCTTTTATTCAGTTCCTTGGGATCAATACAGATTCTGAGACCCCCATCCGGTTTTTCCACCAACACCATAGAATGAACCCATTCAGTAGGTGTCTTGATTTTCTTTATAATACCTTTATCCTCCATCCTGGCAAGTTCCCGTTTAAGATGATCCCTTAGAGCAACTGGAATATTTCGCATGGCATGCACTACTGGATGAGAAACTTCTTTTAGTTGTATTTTATGTTGCATTGGAAGACATCATTTTCCTTCAAATACTGCAGCATAGTCTGTTAATAAATGTTCTATGTCCTCTTCTTTATTCGTTCCATCAATGGCATTTACCCTTTTAATCAGTCCTAAAGTTTCACACATTTGAAGACCCAGTAGAGCTGGTTTGTTTCCTGGAACTACCAGAATGTTCATTTTATGCATTTGATTTCCATATTCCAGGAACACACTGCACTTGCCAAGCACTGGGATAAAATCCCCATTATATGTCTTTAGTTTAACTGAGCTTTTCAGAAATTCTGGTTTGTTCTTCAATTGGTGATACTTGCTCTCAGGCATCAAATTAGCTTGTGCACCTGTATCTACTTTGTAAGCAATATTAGTGCCATTTGTAATAGCTTCAATGACCCACTCCTTATCTGTAGCTTTGGTTAAGTCAAGTATTCCAATAAAGAATTCTTCTGATTCCTCACTTTCTGAATGGTCAACAATGTGAACCGTTTTTTTAGCTTTACACATCTTTTGAAAGTGATTCCTTTTTCCACATTTTCTGCAGATTTGCCCATAAGCCTGACATTGTCTTATGCCATGCTGCTTTCCACATCTGGTACATAGCCAGTCTGATTCAGGCTGAGAATTTGCTGTTTGTGTGATAAAACTTTTTCCTTTCATTTTATTTTCATAATGTGGATGCACTTTGTTTTTCCCCACTGTAACTGACATTACTGGTGTTGCTGCTGTACTGTGGCAGAGTGTGCGCACTTGTTCCTGTGCTGCCTCTGAACTTTGACAAATTTCTACTGCCTTTTCCAGTTTTAAATCTTTCTCTCTGAGCAAGCGTTCTTTAACCCTTATATTTCTGCTGCCCATGACTAGCTGGTCTCTGATTAATGAGTTACACATTGCTCCATAATTACATGATCTACTTTTCAGTTTTAAGTTTGTTACATACTCCTCAATAGTCTCTGTTTCATTCTGCATTCTACATCTGAAAAGATACCTTTCATAGGTTTCATTGCGTCTAGGTACACAGTACTGTTCAAATTTGTCTAGAACAACCTGATAAACATCCCTTTTTTCATCTGTAAATGTGAAGGTTCTGTATACATCTATTGCTGCTGATCCTGCTACAGTCAGAAAAAGTGCAATCTTTTGTTCGTCATCTTGCTGCTGAGCTCCAATAGCTCTAACATATAGCTGGAATCTTTGCTTAAACCTCTGCCATGCATCTTCCATATTACCAGTAATTTTCAATTCTGGTGGAGGATTTAACTTTTCCATCTTAATGTTCTGAATTATGCAGTATTAATATAAAAGTCTGTAGTGCTGTTAGAATCAGTCAATTGTACAAGTTATGATGCACTTAGTTCATGAGAAGAAGCTGTAGTCACTCTGCCAGAGCCTTGACTCTCACACTTTCAATTTGCTGCAAAGATTTCTAATGGATTCCTCAGAGTCCTTGCTTGTCAGTTCAGATGGACGCAGGGAACTCCTTATTCTGACACCATGTTTTATCTTAGTTTATATAAGGAGATCAAGCACAGGTCTTCATAACTGTAAACTTTATTAAGAATGCTATACACACATACTCTATGCAAGAGGCACTTCCTGACTCTACCATTGTGCACATAACAACAGGTTGATATGGTTCATACCAACTGATAATCTCAATATCACACATAGGGTATGCAGTGCATTTGCCCGCTGGGCCGGGGCCAGTTGTGGGCCAGGGGTCTGTTGCCTTAGCCCAACCCAGTCACCAGTATTATTATTTGTGCATGATGCAGTTCAAGGCCTGTCCGGCCTGTCCTCTCACTGCCATGTTGTGTCTGTGAGCCAGGTCTGGGTTTCATAACCTGTGATCATGTAAAAATGTAATGTCAGCTTGTTATACTATCTTCTATAATGCCATGGAAGCATTTAAATATGAAAGCAAGATGTAGTGGATTCATGGAACCAACTACTACTAAAATACAAGTGAGGAGATTTTATGATGATTTATATTTTTATAGCTATAGTAAAAAAATATAAATACGATTTTTTTTTTCTAAATTTATATGTAATATTTGCATATATGCCTATAGTTAGCAAAATATGTAATCAATTTTAAAATATGCAATACATGAATGTATCATTAAGAATTTTAATGAATGAGATTTTAAAACATAATTTTAACTAGATACATATTTAATTACTATAAGTTTGGGACTGAGCTACATCTCTTTGATCAAGGTCAGTTTTGTGGGAGCTTAGATAAAACAACTCCCCAGTTTGTAACCAAGCTGGGAGCTCCCTGCTGTTATCGGCTGCACTGCATCCAAAACATCTCCAGATAAAGGCATTTACATATTCTAAAGGAAAATCTCAAAGAATAATAAAAGTCAAGTATTTAATATATGATCTGTGTTTTTCATCTATTCATTTTAGACAAGATTATTTAAAAATACATCACTAGAGAAGCAACCATTTATGCTAGATCATATCTAATTGTATTTTTAACTAATGTCAGTAGGAACAAAATTTTGCCTAGACTTTAATGGAAAGTTTTGTTGCTACTGACAGTTAAGTTTGTAAATTAATCTATCTCTAGATGTGGTCTCATTGTTTATGGTTGTTAATGCATTTATGTTCAAGAACTGTAAAACTTTAACAGTCTCCATCATTAAACAAAAAAGATATCATTATGGGCTAGGTTACACGTGGTGCGCAACTTTGATAATACAAATCCATGGTAAAGCACAATAGCCAGAGAAGGGTTAGCGTGGCTGACTTCGCTCAAGTAGAACCTATACTTTCAATAGATGTCACAACCCTGCTAATTTGAGCTGGTATTACAAGCTGAAGGTTGTAGTTTAAACTCGAGCGAAAGCCAAAACTGCGCTAGAATATTTAGCACGGCTTTAGACCTGAAGTAAACTGTAAGGGGCCGAATTATCATGCTCCATAACTTGTCCGCCTGCTCTGAGGCGGCAAACAGAAATCAACCCGATCGAATACGATCGGGTTGATTGACACCCCCTGTTAGCGGCCGATTGGCAGGGAATCTGCAGGGGGCGGTATTGCACAAGTAGTTCTGGTGAACTGCTGGTGCAATGATAAATACCAACAGTGTATGCAGTCGGCATTTACCAATGTGCAACAAACATGATATGCTACATCGTATCATGTCCACTCGCACTTTGATAAATATGCCTCTAAGGGTTAAAAAAGTTGTGTCTAAATATGTGTATGTGTGTATGTATACGTGTCTATATATACACCTATATATGTTTACATGTGTAATTATATGTGTGTGTGTATATATATATATATATATATATATATGCACACAAACATACATACAGTATATACACATATACAGTTAGCTCATAAATATACATATATACAAATACATATACACTTCTTAGCCCTTCCCTGTCAAATATAATTTTTATTCTATTCTCTTCACATATAAACAAAAATCATTTTTACTTTAAATTACATATTTCTTTACATACCGTATCTGTATATACAATATCTATATATCTAGCACTGTATATAGATAGATATATATTTTACAAAAAAAAGTTTTTTATATATATAGTATATATTTAAAAATCAAAAGAACCTTTTCTTCTTTTTTCTATGGGAAGAACATAGGAATTTAAAGTAATTCTAACTCACTTTAGGTTTAACACAGTTGGTATAATGTGGTGTCAGATTATCGTGTTTTTCTTTTCTTTTTACAGTGTGTCCTATAGAAGTGTATGAGGAGAAGAAGCATGGTCGCAGTATCCGAAGTCCTGAAGTTAGCTTGCATCAGACTTTTGCTCTAACGCAAACTTTTTACTTTCAACTTGTAATGTGTAAGCAATCCCGGCCACGATAAATTTCTACTTTGAGCAAGGTTAGCATGTGAGTGAAAAAGTTGTATAGCGCATCACTTGTAATCTGGCCCTATATATATATATATATATATATATATATATATATATATATATATATATATATATATACACACACACATACAGTATGTATATATATATATATACGTATATATATATATATATATATACACGTATATATATATATCTATATATATCTATATATACATGCATACACACATACATATACATTGTTTAAACTGGTACACTTGTTCAAAAAAGTATTAGACAAGGGTGGATTTCAGCAAAGCATTTGACACTGTCCCTCACACTAAACTAATTCACAAACTGTATCTCCTTGGTCTAGACTCAAAAATTGTGAACTGGGTGGAATGCTGGCTTAAGGACAGAAAACAAAGTGTCTTAGTAAATGGAGTTCATTTAGCAGAGGGGGCTGTTACTAGTGGTGTTCCTCAGGGGTCAGTTCTGGGGCCTGTTTTGTTTAACATCTTTATCTGTGATATCAGCAAAGGGCTACAGGGGAAAGTATGTCTGTTTGCAGATGATACAAAAAATTGTAACAGAGTGGTTGTTCCAAGGGGGGTAGACAACATGAGAAGTGATATACAACAATTGGAGGATTGGACAAACGACTGGGATCTAAAGTTTAACACAGCAATTTAGGGAAGAAAAATCCAAATGTTAATTACAGACTCAATGACACTTTACTGACTATAACAGATGAGGAACAGGACTTGGGAATTATTATTTCGGATGATTTAAAATTTAGTAAACAATGCAGTAATGCAGCCAGTAAGGCTAGCAGAATGCTTAGATATATTGGTAGAGGTATTTGCAGCAGAAATAGTAAGGTTCTTATGCCACTTTATAGATCATTAGTTAGGCCTTATCTTGAGTATTGTGTGCAGTTCTGGAGGCCATATCTTCAAAAGGATATTAACAAACTTGAATATGTGCAAAAGGAGGGCTACCAAAATGGTACATGGTCTAAAAAATTAAGCTTACCAGGATAGGCTCAGTGATCTAAATATGTATAGCTTAGAGGAGAGAAGGGAAAGAGGTGATATGATAGCAACTTTCAAGTACGTTAAAGGGCTTAGTAAAACTGAGGCTGTGGGTATTTTACATAAAATGGAAAATTCAAGAACAAGGGGTCAGGATCTGAAGCTGAAGGGTAGTAGATTCAGGAGTAATTTGAGAAAGCACTTCTTTACAGAAAGAGTGATTGATTTATGGAATAAACTTCCTCAAGTGGTAGTAATGACAAACACTGTGGGGGACTTTAAAAATTCCTGGGACAAGCATAAGGCTATCCTACGAACTAGATAAGTTTATACTTTTAGGTAATATCAGTCAGACTTGCTGGGCCTATGGCTCTTATCTGCCATCAATATCTATGTTTCTATGAGATGAAGAAGTTGTAACTTGCCTTGGATATCAGCTGTCTGACTGCAGATTGGCTTGACGCTAGAATGACTTCCTGCTGAATTCAAATGGGGAAACAAACATTACCAAGCAAAGTGTAGATTGAGGTTGGTAGATTTTTAGGAAGCATGGGAAGAAGTCACGCCTCTTAAAGGTGTACATTGATAGTAAAGATGAAATCTGATACAAGCCCAGTGCAATATAGCACTGTATGACATGACAGTTCTACTGCATTTACTCTTTGTGCTTTCTATTTTATATCAATTTGCACTTCAGATTAAATTGTATTACATTTAAACTTTGCACTTTCTATTTTGTATTTTATTTTGTTTACAGCAGTGTATTTAAGATTGTGATTTTACAAATTCTGATTATGCCTTCACAGTTTCTGTGTAACTTTAACAAATTAGGCTCACATTTATTTATGTGTATATTTTACAAATTAGATTGCACTTTGCATGTCTTTTATTTAAATTAAAACTGGAAAACTGTCAGCTTCAGTTTCCCAGAGAGTGTTATTACTTTCTATTGGCCAGATAATCAAACATTCTTTAGTTTGGAGAGAGATTATAGTGCTGACTGCACCAAAAAGATAAGAGATGCCTTCCATAGAAAGTAATTAATTTTTCTGTGGTACAAAATTTCACATGGGAGAAAGAAGTTAACTGGAGAACCCCTGGGGCTGATATACTGTGAAGACTCCATTTGCATCAATTCCAAATTAAACTGTTTTCACTACAATTTAACTTGCCTTTGTCTGTATTTTAGTATATATTACTTTTCTGTTAGTTAAAATAAGTGTATTGTGAATTTTGAGCAAACTACACCTGCATACAGCTGGCGAGACAAATCAGTGAGACAAGATTGTTTAAAATGCTTAGAAGATTTCATAAGACTTGTGAGAGATCTTCAGACTACTCTGGGAACTCTTCTGTTCAGCCCAGGGAACTTCGCAGTCCCTCCCACTTTCTGAAAGTGTCACTTTTAGTTTGCAATGCAGCAAATACAAGGTGCAATGTAATTTGTAAAAGCTACACAGAAATATACAAAGTATGATCCTAAATTATCAAAGTAACACAGAAACTTTCAAAGCACAATCAGAATATGTAAAATCACTACAAGATCAAAGTTTATATGTATTAAAATATAAATGAGAAAGTGTAAAACTTAAATGCAATAGCACTGAAAGAACCCAATCTGAAATGTATAGTAACATAAAATACAAAGCACAAAGTGTAATTGTAACAAAACTCTCATATCATGCAGTGCTCTATTGCACTGGGCTTTTCTCGGCTTCACATACATAAATGAGAGAGATCTCGCAGTGCTGGAGAGTTCCACCCTTTTTCTTTTGAAAATTCAGTGAGTTCAGCCTTTGTGAAGTCTGACCTGCAATTTCTTTCCAAGCTGGAGAACCTTTGAATATCAGGGCCTAGGATACACAATGTATCTGTACACAATCATCTCATACAACTTTGTATTATCTTCAAAAATAGAGATATTGCTGTTTAATCCTTCCTCCAAGTCATTTGTAAAATATTAAAAAACAGGGCTCAGTACTAATCTTTGAGGGACCCCGTACAAATTTTGACCAATCTGAGTATGATCCATTTACTACAAATTGGTGCTTTCAATCTTTAATATTTATTTCTAGTCCCTTAAATTTGTACACTGAACCAAAAGCCTTCGCAAAATGCAAGTATCCAAGAGATCAACTGTTTCCAGTTATCCATATTCTTACTTGCTCATGGAATCTAATTAGATAAGTTTGACATGATGTATTTCTCAAAAAAATTTAAAACAATAAAACATGCTAATTTGAATTTATAATCTTGTTTTTCACAAATATACCTTCCAGTATCCCACTACCAATGTGTATAGCTTACTGGATCAACCCTGCTTCCTTTTTAAAAGTGGCACCACATCAGCTTTATGCCAGTCCCCCCAAAATAAAAAAGACCTAACTATTTATTTTTTGGGTGGGATTTTTTTTAGATTAGGGCTTTTTTTTTTTTTTAATGGCCACTAAAGAGCATTTTAAGGGCAATGCACATACAAATGCCACTTTAGGGGTAATAGGTAGCTTAGGTTTTTTAGAGTTAGGTCTTTTTTTGGGGGGTTGGGTGTTTTACTGTTAGGGGTAATTTGTATTTTTTAATGTAAAAGAGCTGATTTCTTTAGGGCAATGCCCTACAAAAGGCCCTTTTAAGGGCTATTGGTAGTTTAGTGTTAGATTAGGTTTTTTTATTTTGGGGGGCTTTTTTATTTTTATAGGGGTATTAGATTAGGTTAACATTTTTTTTATTTTGGATCATTTCGTTTATTTTTTCTGTAATCTTAGATTTTTTTTATTTTTGTAATATTAGATTTTTTTATTTTAATTTAATCTTAGTTTTTTATATGTAAACTTATTTTTTTATGTAAAGATATGATTTTTTATTTTTGGTAATTTTTATTAAGGTAGACTTTTTTATTTTATGCAATTGGGGTTAACTTAGGGGGTGTTAGGTTAGGGGGTTTAGTGAATAGATTAAAACTTTGTGTTGTGGGGGGATGGTGGTTTTGGGGTTAATAGGTTAATTAGGTATATTGCGTTGTAGGGGGTTGGGGGATTAGGGGTTAATAGTTTTAATAGATAGTTTGCGATGTGGGGGGTTGGTGGATTAGGTGTTAATAGGGTAATTAGGTACTTTTTGTTGTGGGGAGATGGCAGTTTAGGGGTTTGTAGTGTTGATTGGTACTTTGCGTTGTGAGGGAAGGCAGATTAGGGATTAATACATTTATTAGCTAGTTTGCGATGTGGGGGTTGGTGGTTTAAGGGTTAATAGTTTAAATAGGTAGATTGTGTTGTGGGGGGATGGCGGTTTAGAGGTTAATACATTTTTTTATTAGTTTCGATGTGGGGGGATGGCGCATATAGGGGTATTGATGTGTCAGGTTCATTTTTTGGAGGCGAGTTAGACTTTTACCGGTGATTAAACATTTTTTTTTCTTAGGCGCCGGCAGTTCATAAACTGCTGTAAATCACTGACGACTCCAGAAATGTCTATTTCCGCACATTTCGGAACGTCGCCGGATTATCAGATTTACGGCAGTATATAATCAGCCGGTACCATATATGTGATTCACCCAATGTGCAAGGTGAACTTACGGGCGGCGTGGATTTCAGCAGTTGCGCTGAAACCTACGCCGTACATGTAATCTCGCCCCAGATGCCAAACCCTTACCACTCTCATCATATCAAATTCCTTCGACACAGAAACATTGAAAGTAAGGGAATTATTTCTAACCTGCTCTGTAAGAAATGCTTTCTGTTATCTGTCTTTACCTATATAGCTACAGTATATATGTTTTGTTTTTAAACTGTGTATTCTCTATAAGCTAAAGAAGAGATAAACTCAAGTCTGTTAACATAATTCTTAACCTTATGAAATAAAATCTACTTTGTAAATGTTGTTAAGCTTTGGCGCATGTGGGTATCCTAAATTCATGATGAATGTCATAATAAATCCTCCTGACAAAGAGCAAGACTGCAACGTTTGATATGCAGAGTTCTCAAGACACATTATGAGATAATATGACACACTCTTTTTAGTCTGTTCTCCAGGTGATGATTCAGGTGAGCATTCTCAAACTATAAAAGAAAAAACTTTGCAGATTTCTGCAGGCACCAACATTTATGAACCTATGTCCATAGGCTATATTTGAGGTTGATATGTCCCAAGTAGTAAAGTACATGCAAAATAAAGCCCTGCCATATATTTGCATTATATGAGTTTTTATCTGTAAAGCATTGGAAGCCTAAACCTAGGTAAGCTCATATGCTAATTTCTTAGCCCTTGAAGGTCACCTCTTATTTGAATGCATTTTGACATTTTGTTCACAACTAGAGGGCGTTAGTTCACGTGTGCCATATAGATAACATTGTGCTCACGCCCATGGAGTTTCCTAGGCATCAGCACTGAGTGGCTAAAATTCAAGTCTGTCAAAAGAAATAAGGCGGCAGCCTGCAGAGGCTTAGAAACAAGGTACTCACAGAGGTAAAAGTGTATTTATATAACTGTGTTAGTTATGCAACACTGGGGAATGGGTAATACAGGGATTATCTATCTTTTTAAATAATAACAATTCTGGTGTAAATAGTTTAAGAAATAAGTTAAATTTGTATTGTCTTTTCATAGCAGATGCTCTATCTAGGTTGGGGGATATGACATTCTAATAGACATATAATGCTGGACTCTAGTGTCAGAATATTTGCTTGTTATGAGAACACACATATTTTGCTGAAACGCTTGCTAAATAAAATAAATATGATTGACATAACATTAGACACACCTTCTACACTAACAGTTTAATTAATAAAATTGCTAAGGAAGGCAGGAGAGTCTCTTGGGTAGTAACATCTTGGAGAGAGGCCTCATATACAGTACCTGTGAAACTTGCTTGTGTTCCACTGAATGATGACTCTAAGCTCTCTTGCATGCTATTAATACCTTATCAAAACCAAAAAATAAGTAATGCCTTTATAGTTTAATCACTTCCTTGTGTTACTATACTCTATCTGCTTAGTTGTGATACATTTATAAGCTGATTACTGATTTGTGTTATTGCAATAAGTTCATAATAAAGACTGTTATTATTATACTATTTTTGTGTGGTTTTTCCCTTTTCCAGGTATATAGTGAGACCTATTTTTGTTTAGATTGTTAGAACAATGGCACCACTAGCGGACAAACCCCCTAGTATAGTTATATTAATCAGGTTAATAGTGATTATTGAGACCTAGTTTGGACTTTCCCAGTGCAGGACATATATCAAACACATTTTATTGATCATGAATATGTCAATTGTATAAACAATACTAAAAGAAGGTAGTAATATGGTGCATTAATATTAGCTCACAAAAGCAAACTGGACAAATCATAATACTATCACACACTAGAACGTTAAACAATTCTTATGTATTTAAAGAATAATTGCATTGAAACTAGTCGAGAGATCACTTATGCAGAAAAAACAATTAGCAAATAAATTCCCCCCCAAACATATCTATGTTAAATTATGGTTTAGCACAATTCTTACTAATCAGATGAGTACCAAATCTTCGTACTAGACATGTGCGATTCATTTCAGAATGATTCGGAAATTCGGCCGAATTCGTAAAATTCGGGATTCGGATCGATCTGAATTTCCGAATTAAAATAGTGCAGAATCTACCGAATAAATCTGAATTACTTCAGATTTATTCTGATTTATTCTGATTTATTCGGTAGATTCGGATGGCCATGGATTACACTAGTATTGTACAGTATATTAGGTTATATCACTCTGCTATGGGTTACACCTAATTTACAGTACATAATACTAGTCTAATCCCACCTAACACTTACCGAAATTCCGAATTTCCGAACCGAATCAAACCGAATGGAATCCGAATGAATCCGAAACAAATCCGAACCGAATTTATTCGAATCCGAATGAATCCGAAGCAAATCCGAACCAAATTGATTCAAATTTTTCCGAATTCGAATCGCTCCGAACCGAAATTCGAAAAAATCCGAATCGATCCGAACCGAACTGAACCGAATTTTTTTGCCATGCACATGTCTACTTCGTACCAATATAAAGATTTAAAATTTTAACCTCTGAGATATTGTTTTCATTAAGATTGTTGAGTTTGTCAAGTAAAAATCTTTCACTCAAAAACTAATCCTGGCACAGGGGTTATTAATAAACATGATTAAAAATGGAACATATGAGACAAATCCTGTCTGTACTAGTGTTTATTCTTAGATATAAGGATGACGTCACAACCAATCACATTTAAAGACACGTCTCTGAAAATCACAACAAAAGATACACATGGAAATTATGTAGTAATAATGTATATGTAAAATCAGCACATACAAACACTGTTGTAATTAACACATACGTAATAATTTCCAAACAAGCATATTGCAGGACGACTAAATACAGTAGAATTGAATAATTGACAGATACACAATAAAAAGACAATGCTATAGCACTTACTTTGAATTTGAAATGAGCAGTAGAATATTTTCTGGCAATTTTAAAGTTAATCCAATTTTCCATCCCCTGTATCATGTGACAGCCATAAGCCAATCACAAAATGCATATACTTATATACTGTGCACTCTTGCACATGCTCAGTAGAAGCTTGTACCTCAGAAAGTGTGCATATAAAAAGAATGTGAGAGTTTTGATAATGAAACTATATTAAAAAGAATTACATACTTTATCTAAATCATGAAACTTTAATTTTGACTTTGTTGGCCTTTTATTTTTTATGCAGAAGTGAAATAAACATGAGACTGATTTTGTCTTAAATATTACCAAAGCCGATTAAAAGTATCTATCATGATTACTTCTATACTTCTAAGAAGCATCATACTGATTTCTAAAAGATTAATCAATAAAATAGGAAATGTCCCCTTTGAGGTTAAGTCCTAATGGGGATCATGTCTGCAATTTGTAAATCCAAAATGGTCCCCTATTGGACAAATATGTATGCCTATTTCCCAATGAGGTGTTAACCTTTAAATTCTCTCTGCCATTACAAGTAACTGGTTATTGCTACAACGAGCTTGCGGTAGCAATTAGCACTTCTAAAATGAATATTATAAATGTGCCCCAAATACCCTAACAATACAGTGTAGTGTATTTTATAAAAAAATAAAGATAGCAAATATTTTGGGGCTAAAGTTGGGGGGAGTGGGGTATTAGAAAAAAAAGCACTGAAAAGTGCCTTTACATTGCGGGCTATGGGAACATATAGTAACACATAAATATATATGTATATAATCCATATACATACGGTATATATTTAAATTTGCTGCCATCGCTGCACTACTCACCCCCTTCGCTGCGCTTAGTTTCTGATGCCGTCTGACGACATCAGAATAAGGCTCCCATTGGAGCCTATGGAAGCGCGCTCTCATGAGTGCAATGCTTCCCAGCAATATGAAAGCGATATTTAGTGCTCCACTTGTAATCTGGCCCAAAATGTTTATTTATGCATAATGAAACACCTTTGCAATGTATGTTCATTATTTATTTTGACCCATTCTCATGTAACAGCTCTGAATATTGAGCAATTTCTAATTACCAAAACTTAAACTGCACCCTGCTGAGTTCTAAAGGCTAACACTTTATACTAATTTTACGGCACTGGTTAGCCTTGTTGTTTGTGAACCAAAGCCCACTGGCTCTTCCAAATAATGCAAATGGAAGTGGAGTTTGGCTATTGATAAATAATTACAGTAAAAATTATGTTAAAGGGACAGTAAACATAGAAAATAATGTTATATAATTCTGCACATAGTGCAGAATTATATAACATTATATTAGTGCTAGAGTTATATAACCTTATATTGCATGCAAAGTTTTATTAAAAAATAGTGTTTTCCAGACCAACTCTCTGTGCTCTTCTGAGCGGGTCTCGTTTTTACACAGAGCGCATCTGGCCAGCTGTCTAGTCAGAGCCCGGCCCGACCGTGCCATTACACTCAGTGCAGCTTACTCTTGCTCTGTCTGACAGCGGGAGTGAGCTGCACTGAGTGTAATGGCGCGGTCGGGCCGGGCTGTGACTAGACAGCTGGCCAGATGCGCTCTGTGTAAAAACAGACCCGCTCAGAAGAGCACAGAGAGCTGGTCTAGAAAACAGTATTTTTTAATAAAACTTTGCAGGCAATATTAGGTTATATAACTCTAGCACTAATATAATGTTATATAATTCTGCACTATGTGCAGAATTATATAACATTATTTTCTATCTTTACTGACCCTTTAATTTGTTTTAAAAATGTTGACTTGGCTGATATTTTATTCTATAAACTGGGAAGAACCATGTATAAACATAAAAAAGTCTGATATGTTTTTATGCTGCAGTTTTGGAGTGAGGTATGAAAAGTGTAGAATACCTACGCGTTTCACTCCTTTCAGAGCTTTATCAAGGAGTGAAACGCATAGAAAACACTAGTACCACATATTGAACTACCATCAGACAGAGGAAATTTATCAACCCGGGTTGTAATTCTATCTTTCAGCAGAGGTTGCATGCAGAGCATTTAGGAGCAATCTCCAACTATAATCCAAGCATTAAGAAACGGACCGGACAACAGCAGATAAATAGACCGGAACCCACGGAGGTTCTGGTTGGCTGGGTAGAGACGAGCCCCTGATCCGGAAACCGTGACATCAGACGCCGAGACCTCGAGGAACACCCACGAAGTATACTTGAAAGAGATCGGCTACCGGTAAAGTGTTAACATAAATATAAGACGTTTTAACTTGCAAAGTTTCGGATTAAGTGCAGATACTTGCAAATATAAAAATAGACCGACTATCAAGAGTTGTGTAGACTTGAAATCTGAGACTAAATATAGACAATATTTGATTAACGGCAATGTCCTAAGGAGTGAACTATTTCTGAAACACTACAGTATCTACCACTATTGCACTTTGGTATCCTTATACATATAGATTTTAATAATAAAAGTGGATTTGTGAAATTACAGGGAGACGTCCCTTTTAAAATATTTCTGTGTTGTTTTTAAATTTGTTTGTCTGAATCGGAGATTTATAAAGTTTGTGTTTAATTTTAAATTTGTGTTTGTCTAAAATTTACATATAATTTATCTAAGTCCCTGGTCATTTTTAATCTATTGTCAAGCTTTCAAGGGGTATTTTAAGCTTTTCTAGCGCCCTTACTTCATCTCTAAAGTTTGTCTAATTTCCATTGTAACAGTCTGAAGGATCTGTTATTTAGTTAAGGTGTCTGATACCCTGCACTAAGCGCACTGCAATTACCCACAACCACACATTTATACACATAAGTGCTAATCTCTCTTCCGGAGGGTCAGGGATCCGCTCTGGAGGTTACCAGCAGAAGGACCCAGAGGATCTGAGGCGAATTACCTTGGTCGCAAGCAGCGGAGTGCAGACTGGGTAACATTTGGCTTCAGATTCAGCTGCGAGAACCAGGAGCTATTAGGAGGTACCGGGTGAAGGTGAGACTGCAGGACTTGAGGTCCGATAGCACAAAAAGTACAAAGCAAGTTAAAACACAGTTGATTATCAGGACACCGCACGCTATAGAGAGGTCTGGGGCCCGCAATTGTTAGATGGAGATAGAGGGGCAGGAGCACAGCGTGACTGAACCACATATTATGTAAAGCTGCAGGAGGGCACAGATCCTACATTACAGAGGGTGAGCTCTTGCTATTACATATACTGTATACATTGCTGGGGACATTCCAGAAACAGATTACAAGTTTTGGCATGAAAATCCGCCATTTTATTGTCTCATTGTGCAGCACACTTGTCAAACTCGCTGCATAAAGTTAAACTCTGGAGCAATCAGCAAGGCAAACACACAGTGTGGGCTAGAGAACAGTTAGTAAGAGACAGAAAAGAAGAAGCCCTTGAAGTCACAACAAGGCTCTGTAATAAAGCAAACACCCAGCACATTACACAACTACACCCCTGTCCAACCCCAAAAGAACATTTGGTGAAGGTGGCTTAGCTCACACACAGGATCATTGTGATCCCCAGTCCACCTATTCGTTAGAAAGCCACAAAGACTTAACAGGCATTTCAGCTGAACACAACAAATACCCACAAAGGCTGCAGGGCACACTCCCCCCCTTTCCTGCTGTACTTTGTTGCAGTAGGTCATACCCACATATCCCTTCCCGACTTGGTCCAGTGAGGACACTATCCCTGGAGAGTTGCGCTAGGTGCTGGGCACACATTGCAGGGACACCATATACCTTATTCTGGCTTTCTCGAATGGGAGAAGGCATAATTTTTAACCCAAATAAAATAAAATAACCTAGATCATATCCTCACATTAAAACCTCCAGATGGGGGGAAAGTGGGAGTACTAGGCAACTGCAGATATACCTAGAGCTGGTTTAATTTGCTAGAACAAGAGATTCTGTAGCCCAGGAGGGACAGTGAAAAGGAAAATAGTTGCAAGTTGCTGCTGTTTGATGACCACCCTATCTCACAACCCCACTAATAAAAATAGCCACAGCTAGGCTAAAATGGCACACTCTAATAGAAAAAAAAGCATCAACAAAGACAAGGAGAAGGGCCTAAACATACAGTAGCGGATCACTTCAACAGTAGAATGCTCTCAGATAGAGATGGGTCGGATGAAGAATCCAGAGAATCACATATCTCTTATAAAGACACACCAGAATCTGGAGCCCTAGCCAAAGGGAGAGCATCCCCAAGTATTGGACTCAATTAATGCTCTAGCTTCAAAAATAGACACTCATTATACCTCTCTCAAGAGTGAGATACGAAGTTCAGTTACAGACTTGAGGAGAGATTTAAACTCACAAAATGAAAGAACAGAAGCCTTGGAGAGAAAACAGGAGGACCTCGCCATTGATCAGGCAAATCTACTTTCCTATGCACAAAATCTGGCAGAGACTATCACTGACCTAGAATCTAAGATGGCCGATATAGAGGTCATGTCCAGAAGGAACAATATCAGGATACGGGGTATTAAGGAAGATGTTAGCCCTTCTGATTTTCCCACATACTTATTGACCCTGTTTAAAGATCTTCTGGGTCCTCTTCAAGATACGGACGCTTTGATGGATAGAGCTCATAGAGCCCTCAGACCAAGAGCAATGGCTTCAGATCTACCGAGAGATATAATTATACATCTTCATTACTTCACTTTTAAAGAGAGACTGCTGAGGGCTACATTTTCCAACAAATCATTCAGTGATAAATATCCAGGAGTTCAGCTGTTTCCTGATCTTTCCCCTTCACACTGGTGAAAAGAAGATCATTTGCCCCTATCACACTCAGATTGAGGAAAGCTGGGATCAAGTACAGGTGGGGTTTTCCGCTCAGACTCTTTTTTTCAACATGAAAGTAAGAACTATGTTGTTTCCTCTCTAGACCAGGGCCTGAGGTTGATGACAACATTAGGCCTTGGACAGCAAGCAGCAGGATCAAACATCTCACTGGATCTCCAGAGAGATTTAAGACCATCAGCCACAGAGTGGCAACCTCTACCAAAAAGGCCAAACAAGCAGTAAGATAAAATTCTGACAGCACCATCAGGGTAGTGAGATACTCCTGGAGTTATTTAAAAAAAAAAAAAAATACACAAGCAGCTATTCCCGACTGCGTTAGGCATTCAACATTCCAGCAAAGATGTTTCTAAACATATGTGGGGATTGACTATTATATTGTGAAAAAAAATACTAAAACAATATGTTATTTATATGTTAATTTTTATATCCTTGAGAATTGTTCTGGCATACGTGGAGGACAGGTAGTGCCCGAAATACTGAGGTATATTAACCAACCTCAGACGATAGGGTCACAGGTCAGAGGAACAGGCAGGTCAGGCATGGTAGTTGTTCTACCTTATTTTCTTGTATACATTCTTTAAAGTTCAGACAAGTTTAGTTATATATTTAAGTTATTATACAATAGGTATGTGTCTCTTGCATAGATTATGGAATCCTGACTGTAAAATGGTAAGAAAGGTACACAAGCATGAGATATCTTGTCCCCTATAGATGCAAGAACCACAGATTTTAAACAAATACAGGTATAGAGAAATACCTAAAGCGAACACTGAAATTTGTATCACCCAGTGCGGTTGCAGAGTTTTCCCCCACATAACCCTCCCCCCTTCCTACATATCTATCTTAGTTCAAACTTAGCAGTGCTATAGTAACTGACAGTGCCAATCTCCTAGTCGCAGTAGTGGATCACTAATAAGGCCCCCACCTATATTTACTTGATATAACTGGTAAGCCCACAATTCCTATAACGAAGATAACTAATAGCAGATGGTGGCCCGACAAACATAACCACTTAACATCAATAAAACTGGAGGAGTTGTGGCACATTGTAACCTAGTTCCATAGCGGTTTCCGCCCCCCCCCCTTCCCTTCCCCCTTCCCTTAATTCCTTTACCCTTTCACCCATTTAGCCCTCCCCCCTACCAAATTTTTCCCTAAGAAGTAGATTACAGCTATAATTAAGCAAGAGAATATAAGTTTAGACTTCTTAGTTTCTGTTCACCCCCTATTACTGGTGAACAATTGAGCGGTGTTTATCCACTAATACTGTTTTATCAATATAAGTTGCTCTTATGCTTCATCATATTAATGAGTTAAGGTTTACATGATAGCGAGAATAACTGCTAATGTACAGAGTTTTTTGAGACACCTCAGACAAGCTTCAGTGTAAAGGAGTAATACTGAGATTCGGCTGGAACCATAATGAGTTTGACTAACTCTTCTCTTCTTTTTGCTTTCCTCACCCCTGACTCTTTATGCTTCTGCCCCTGACACCTCAATCTTCAGCCCTTGTACTGACTAGACTTTCTCTTCCCTCTTCCCCCCCCTTTTTATCACAGCTCAGTTGATAGATAAGTTAGTCAAATCTAAAATACTACCAATATCCTGGTCAGACCATAACTCGGT
Source organism: Bombina bombina (assembly GCF_027579735.1). NCBI lineage: Eukaryota > Metazoa > Chordata > Amphibia > Anura > Bombinatoridae > Bombina > Bombina bombina. The sequence goes on from NC_069499.1 coordinate 829,716,162, forward strand.
AACATTAGAGACAGGTCCTGTCACCCCTAATGAGGGATATGTCTGGACACTAGCAGACTGGTTAATTCAGTCACCCTCAGATGTGAAAGACTCTATAGAGACCATGACAGAATTCTTGAGGATAAATGATTATAGTCAAATAAATACCCAAAATCTATGGGCGACTCTCAAAGCATATATGAGGGGACACTATAGCAAATCAGCAGCTAGAGTAACTAGGTAACTTTGTAATTATTTTAACCAGGTACAATAGCTATTAAATAGTTAATAACTATTTAATAGCTACCTAGTTAAAATAATTACAAAATTACCTGTAAAATAAATCCTAACCTAAGTTACAATTAAACCTAACACTACACTATCAATAAATAATTAAATAAAATACCTATAATTAAATACAATTAACTAACTAAATTACAAAAAATAAAAAAGAACTGTTACAAAAAATAAAAAAATATTTACAAACATTAGAAAAATATTACAACAATTTTAAACTAATTACACCTACTCTAAGCCCCCTAATAAAATAACAAAGACCCCCAAAATAAAAAAATGCCCTACCCTATTCTAAAATTAAAATAGAAAAGCTCTTTTACCTTACCAGCCCTTAAAAGGGCCCTTTGCGGGGCATGCCCCAAAGAATTCAGCTCTTTTGCCTGTAAAAAAAACATACAATACCCCCCCCAACATTACAACCCACCACCCACATACCCCTAATCTAACCCAAACCCCCCATAAATAAACCTAACACTAAGCCCCTGAAGATCTCCCTACCTTGTCTTCACCTCGCCGGGTTCACCGATCCGTCCACCGAAGTCTTGATCCAAGCCTCCGAAGTCTTGATCCAAGCCCAAGCGGGGGCTGAAGAGTGACGTCCATCCTCCGGCTGAAGTCTTGATCCAAGCAGGCAGAAGAGGACATCCGGACCGGCAAACATCTTCATCCAAGCCGCATCTTCTATGTTCTTCAATCCGATGACAACCGGCTGATCTTCAAGACCTCCAGCGCGGATCCATCCATCTTCACCGATGACTTCCCGACGAATGACGGTTCCTTTAAGGGACGTCATCCAAGATGGCATCCCTCGAATTCCGATTGGCTGATAGGATTCTATCAGCCAATCGGAATTAAGGTATGAAAATTCTGATTGGCTGATGGAATCAGCCAATCAGATACAAGTTCAATCCGATTGGCTGATCCAATCAGCCAATCAGATTGAGATCGCATTCTATTGGCTGTTCCGATCAGCCGGTCGTCATCGGATTGAAGAACATAGAAGATGCGGCTTGGATGAAGATGTTTGCCGGTCCGGATGTCCTCTTCTGCCCGCTTGGATCAAGACTTCAGCCTGAGGATGGACGTCACTCCAGCCCCCGCTTGGGCTTGGATCAAGACTTCGGAGGCTTGGATCAAGACTTCGGTGGACGGATCGGTGAACCCGGCGAGGTGAAGACAAGGTAGGGAATCTTTAGGGGCTTAGTGTTAGGTTTATTTAAGGGGGGTTTGGGTTAGATTAGGGGTATGTGGGTGGTGGGTTGTAATGTTGGAAGGGGGTATTGTATGGTTTTTTTACAGGCAAAAGAGCTGAATTCTTTGGGGCATGCCCCGCAAAGGGCCCTTTTCTGGGCTGGTAAGGTAAAAGAGCTTTTCTATTTTAATTTTAGAATAGGGTAGGGCATTTTTTTATTTTGGGGGTCTTTGTTATTTTATTAGGGGGCTTAGAGTAGGTGTAATTAGTTTAAAATTGTTGTAATATTTTTCTAATGTTTGTAAATATTTTTTTATTTTTTGTAACTTAGTTCTTTTTTATTTTTTGTACTTTAGCTAGTTTATTTCATTGTATTTATTTGTAGGTATTGTATTTAATTAATTTATTGATAGTGTAGTGTTAGGTTTAATTGTAGATAATTGTAGGTATTTTATTTAATTAATTTATTGATAGTGTAGTGTTAGGTTTAATTGTAGATAATTGTAGGTATTTTATTTAATTAATTTATTGCTAGTGTAGTGTTAGGTTTAATTGTAACTTAGGTTAGGATTTATTTTACAGGTAATTTTGTAATTATTTTAACTAGGTAGCTATTAAATAGTTATTAACTATTTAATAGCTATTGTACCTGGTTAAAATAAATACAAAGTTGCCTGTAAAATAAATATTAATCCTAAAATAGCTACAATATAATTATAATTTATATTGTAGCTATATTAGGGTTTATTTTACAGATAAGTATTTAGCTTTAAATAGGATTAATTTATTTAATAAGAGAATTTATTTCGTTAGATAAAAATTATATTTAACTTAGGGGGGTGTTAGGGTTAGGGTTAGAATTAGCTTTAGGGGTTAAAAAATTTATTAGAGTAGCGGTGAGCATCTGGGAGTCTATTTGAGCCCAGATATGTCTACAATTATAGCTAGAAACTTCACAGATAGAATGCAGGAGTTTAAAAATATTTTAGAATCATGGGAGTACTTGGAAATATCATGGACAGGAAGGTGCCCCTTTCCCCCTTTTCTTTTTTTGTTTTGTTTTTTGTTTTGTTTGAACTTTGCTCCTTCTCTTTCCCTTGTCTTTCCTTCTATTCTATCTGAAGATGCCATAGCTAGGAAAGATGTTTCAATAGATTATTGGCAGTTAAAAGCTAACATTACGTGACTCACTTCCAATGTTAATATGTAAGAGCAACTTGTCGTCATTTCTTACATACTGCAATATATGTGATATTACATTAATCTTTATTATATTTAGATTATCATTTCATAAAATGTATAAGTTCTCTAGGATACAGAAAGTATGAAAAGTTGAATATGTTCAAACTAAGAAAAAGAGGTAACATAATATTATTATCACTTCATTTTGTCTATATGTACAATCTTTGGTCCAGAGGTTTGAATACAGGAATCAGATGTTGAGTAAACATAGAAAAGGAAAGCTTCCTATGTGTTTTCTTGATGATTATTTGCTACTGTCATATGTATACACGGCAACATGTATTCAAAATTTGTCAAATGATATAGATTGTATGTTCATGTAATACCTCAATAAAAAACTTTGATTAAAAAAAAAAAAAAAAAAGATTTTATTAGGTCTGCCCGGCAAAGTATTATAAGTTCTGAGACCAATTAAGTAGACATTGTGAAGGAGTTTTTGTAAAATACTATCTATTAGAGATCTTTTCTGAAATGAATGTGTAATAACCTACAAAAGTAATCAAGGGATTAATTAATAATTAAATGCTATTATTCTTCATACTCTGTATAGGAAACAGCTACAACATAACACTGGCATTAGGGAAATTATTTTTCAGATAAAAGGTGATGATTTGCAGGAAATTAGTAGAGAGAAAATGTTGGGCTTTTAATGAAAGCCTATAAGGAAGAACAGGTGGTAAATAATATTGTACACATAAGGATTATCAGAAGGAGCAGGTCTAAGGAGGCCACATGCTTTCCTAATCTTGTTACAGGTGATATTATTATATAACAATAGAATAGAAACCAAATACAGATCCTGTGAGTAAAGGTGTAAATGTGTGGTCAAATGTAAAAGAGGATATCATTATTTCTCAGGAAAATTTGGGGTGAAACACATAGCATGTTTTAACAAATCACATGATGACAATTGACCACTATGTTGTATTCCTGTAACTTCTTTGCATTTAAAACACAGGGATAAAATACAGACAATTCAAAATAAAAGAACAGAACATATGCCACAGCAATCATGGCAAAGTGGTACGTTTATTGTTTAGTGGCATCAGCCAGAGGGCTAAAAAGAGAAAATTAAAAAAAAAGGGCATTGTGATCATACATGATAAGTAGAACTCCTATCTACTCCTTAAATTTGTATCTGCCACTTTAGTATGTTACAAAATGTAAAGTAATTAGATATATTTTGATACTACAAAGTAATGACAGGAACTATAATCATTAAATATTTAACGCCTAGATTACGAGTTTTGTCGGTAAAGACCCACGGTGCTAACAAGCCTTTTTTTCCAGCACACCATTAAGACAACGCTGGGATTACAAATTGTCTGAGTGGCTGCGTTAGCCTCAGAAAAGGGAGTGTTGATCAAATTTAGCTTCCCTTCAACTCTCAATACCAGCGTTGCCTATGGTAGCGGTAAGCTGGCTAAAACGTGCTCGTGCACGATTTTCCCATAGGATACAATGGGGCTGAGCTGGCTGAAAAACCCTAAACTTACACTTATTAACCCCTAATCTGCCGCCCCCGCTATCGCTGACACCTGCATTTTATTATTAACCCCTAATCTGCCGCTCCGGACACCGCCGCAACCTACATTATCCCTATGAACCCCTAATCTGCTGCCCCTAACATCGCCGACACCTATATTATATTTATTACCCCCTAATCTGACCCCCCAACGTCGCCGCCACCTACCTACACTTATTAACCCATAATATGCCGACCGGACCTCGCCGCCACTATAATAAATGTATTAACCCCTAAACCGCCGCACTCCCACCTCGCAAACACTATAATAAATTTTATTAACCCCTAATCTGCCCTCCCTAACATCACCGCAACCTACCTACAATTATTAACCCCTAATCTCCCACACCCAACGTTGCCGCTACTATAATAAAGTTATTAACCCCTAAACCTAAGTCTAACCCTAACACCCCCCTAACTTAAATATTATTTAAATTAAACAAAATAAATTTACTATCATTAAATAAATTAATATAATTGAATTAATTTTAGTGTAAGTTTAGGTGTTAGGTTTTATTTTACAGGTACATTTTTACAGGTTTTATTTTACAGGTAAATTTGTATTTATTTTAACTAGGGAGCTAGTAAATAGTTAATAAATATTTACTAACTAGTCTACCTAACTATTATAGAGCTTCTAGTATAAACAGATATGGCAAAACTAGTAATGTCAAGCAATGTATCATCTGATTTGTCTGGTGTATTGTGATATTATTTCCTGCAAGGTGGTCCGCCATCCTGTGACAGGCATTCTGGACTAATAATTGTAACATTAAGTCTCATACAATATGCCGTCTTGTACCTTATGCAATCTATGTGTTCCACCCATGTACAATAACTCACAAAAATGTTTGATTGTATTGTTAATGCACCTTTATTTAAAATAAAAATATATTTAAAAAAAAAAAAGAATACACTGTTAGTAATATAAATGTTATACGCTCTAAATTAATCTGTAAAGAGATCCGATACTTAATGATAGGTTACAAATATTACTCTATAAAAGTAAAATAATTTGTATAGTCCAAATGCTGTTGTAATGCATATGCAAATGTATCAAATAATAATAATGATAGTGATGATATCAAATAAATTCCAAATCCTTACTATGATAATATTCTCTGGGATTCAGATAGAGAAAAAATGACAGTGAAAAGACAATATAGTATAACATTTATTCTAACAAATAAGCAATTTCTCCTTATAGATAAAAAGTTAGGAGAAATTGCTTATTTGTTAGAATACATTTTATACTATATTGTCTTTTCACTGTCATTTTTTCTCTATCTGAATCCCAGAGAATATTATCATAGTAAGGATTTGGAATTTATTTGATATCATCACTATCATTATTATTATTTGATTATTTGATACATTTGCATATGCATTACAACAGCATTTGGACTATACAAAATATTTTACTTTTATAGAGTAATATTTGTAACCTATCATTAAGTATCGGATCTCTTTACACATTAATTTAGAGCGTATAACATTTATATTACAAACAGTGTATTCTTGATCAGCATTTTAAGTAGTAATGGTACTAAGTTCTTGTTGAATTTTTTACTTGTGGTGAACTTTTTATACACTTTTGTAGTTTAATTATATCATCTTATACCCATTCCAGCATTATTTGCGCCATCCTTTATGTTTTTTTTAAGTATTTGTTTTTTAGAAATTAAATTTGGGATAATTTGTATTTATTTAGGAGGCAGAGTCTCGGTCTCATTATAGGATAGTAATACCCCAACCCAACCATTTATAACGTTCTGTTTATGCTTATAGATTTAATAGGGGCTGCAGCAGCAGTATAATTTCCCTTTTCTTATACCCCCTGGGAGTCTCCTACACTCATATTTTCCATTATTATTATCAATATATACTAGTTCAGAAATGTTGTCCACCTTAGAAAGAAATAACAAAAGATCTCTATTAGTCAGTTATACTAACACTCCCTTGCAGGTGGGCATATCCACTGTAAATAATAATGATATTTAAGAATTATTCAATAAATTAGAAGACCTTACCAAAACGGAACACCGTCATTGGTGGGACCTTGATTCGTTAAAGAAATACAATGAGAGTAAACAAATTCCTAGAGGTCTACATATATTTAAAAACTGCTCATTTAAAAATGATCAGGGTCTTACCACTAAATGGTTAGATATCCTCATTGAATGTTCTTTTAAATTAATCGAGTTACTAATAGAACATGGGGCTTGAAATAAAAAAAGTTCAGAAAGATCTTGAACCCCACACTAATCATCCTGACTATAAAAATCTTAATGATTTGAACCTTAAAGTCACAGATGAATACCAGAATGAACTAATTAATAGGAAAAATAAAAAAAGATTGAGAGATGAGGCGGATTACTCTAAAGGAGAGGTATACACTTTTAATAGGAAAACACAGGGCAATATACAATCCCACTCCGAGTGGATGGTGGTTGTAAAGAACAAAAGTAGACAAAATAGACATTGCAATTATAACCAATATAACGAACAAAAAGGAGCAGCAATACATCACTACAAACAGGACACATTACCCCCTCCACACTCTGGACATGAGAATAGACAGGATTATGTTAGATCTCATTTTTCATATCAGAATAGACAAGGAGCAATATATCATAATAGCCCTAGGTATGACTACCGACTTGGATATGAAAATAGACAAGATGGCTTTTTTTCTAATAGACCAGGTAGTTATGGTCATAATACCACTTCAAATAGTCCTAGATATATAGAATCTGAGAACACCAATTATAGGATTAATAATCCGTTAATAATCCTCCCATAGACAACAACCACCCCCTATTAATACTCAGAATAGGCACAAGGTACTATATCCTTCTGAAAGGGAACAAACCAACTTTGAAAGGGACAATAGACCACCCTCAACATCCGATCAGAGGGCTAACCCTTCCCCTACACAATTTTTTTTAGAGAGACCCCAAACATCACAGAATTTTTAAGAGAAACCACCCCTCATCCTAGCACCTCTTTGGAAAAAAGACACACAAAATACAAACCAAAGGGTAAACCAAGGGGTAAAAAGACCTTACGAACAAGGGGGAGGAGAGGCAGAGGGAACACCGCTAAAAAAGAAAAAAAGGTACCTTCATTCGTCAGTCCGTCGGAAGAAGAGGATGCGCTGCGTCGGATGTCTTGAAGATGGACTCACTCCGCGCCGGAAGGATGAAGATAGAAGATGCCGTCTGGATTAAGACTTCTGCCCGTCTGGAGGACCACTTTGGCCTGTCTGGAGGACCAAATCTTCGGGGGTTAGTGTTAGGATTTTTTAAGGGTGTATTGGGTGGGTTTATTTTTTAGGTCAGGGCTTTGGGCCTGCAATAGAGCTAAATGCCCTTTTAAGGGCAATGGGGAGCTTAAGTTTTTTTAGTTAGGCTTTTATTTGGGGGATTGGTTGTGTGGGTGGTGGGTTTTACTGTTGGGGGGTTGTTTGTGTTTTTTTTTAAAAGTAAAAGAGCTGGTTTATTTGGGGCAATGCCCCGCAAAAGGCCCTTTTAAGGGCTATTGATAGTTTAGTTTAGGCTAGGGTTTTTTTTGTTTTATTTTGGGGGGGCTTTTTTATTTTGATAGGGCTATTAGATTAGGTGTAATTAGTTTAAATATCTTGTAATTTGTTTTTTATTTTCTTTAACCCCTTAATGACCACAGCACTTTTCCATTTTCTGTCCGTTTGGGACCAAGGCTATTTTTACATTTTTGCGGTGTTTGTGTTTAGCTGTAATTTTCTTCTTACTCATTTACTGTACCCACACATATTATATACCGTTTTTCTCGCCACTAAATGGACTTTCTAAAGATACCATTATTTTCATCATATCTTATAATTTACTATAAAAAAAAATATAAAATATGAGGAAAAATTGAAAAAAACACACTTTTTCTAACTTTGACCCCCAAAATCTGTTACATATCTACAACCACCAAAAAACACCCATGCTAAATAGTTTCAAAATTTTGTCCTGAGTTTAGAAATACCCAATGTTTACATGTTCTTTGCTTTTTGTGCAAGTTATAGGGCCATAAATACAAGTAGCACTTTGCTATTTCCAAACCACTTTTTTTCCAAAATTAGCGCTAGTTACATTAGAACACTAATATCTTTCAGGAATCCCTGAATATCCCTTGACATGTATATATTTTTTTTTAGTAGACATCCCAAAGTATTGATCTAGGACAATTTTGGTATATTTCATACCACCATTTCACCGCCAAATGCGATCAAATACAAAAAATCGTTCACTTTTTCACAAATTTTTTCACAAACTTTTGGTTTCTCACTGAAATTATTTACAAACAACTTGTGCAATTATGGCATACATGGTTGTAAATTCTTCTCTGGGATCCCCTTTGTTCAGAAATAGCAGACATATATGGCTTTGGCGTTGCTTTTTGGTAATTAGAAGGCCGCTAAATGCCACTGCGCACCACAAGTGTATTATGCCCAGCAGTTAAGGGGTTAATTAGGGAGCTTTTAGGGAGCTTGTAGGGTTAATTTTAGCTTTAGTGTAGTATAGTAGACAACCCCAAGTATTGATCTAGGCACATTTTGGTATATTTCATGCCACCATTTCACCGCCAAATGCGATCAAATTGAAAAAAAAGTTAAATTTTTCACAATTTTAGGTTTCTCACTGAAATAATTTACAAACAGCTTGTGCAATTATGGCACAAATGGTTGTAAATACTTGTCTGGGATCCCCTTTGTTCAGAAATAGCAGACATATATGACTTTGGCGTTGCTTTCTGGTAATTAGAAGGCCGCTAAATCCTGCTGCGCCTCACACGTGTATTATGGCTAGCAGTGAAGGGGTTAATTAGGGAGTTTGTAGGGAGCTTGCAGGGTTAATTTTAGCTTTAGTGTAGAGATCAGCCTCCCACCTGACACATCCCACCCCCTGATCCCTCCCAAACAGCTCCCTTCCCTCCCCCACCCCACAATTGTCCCCGCCATCTTAAGTACTGGCAGAAAGTCTGCCAGTACTAAAATAAAAGGGTTTTTTAAAAAAAATAAAATTTTTTTTTAGCATATTTACATATGCTAGGGTGTAGGATCCCCCCCTTAGCCCCCAACCTCCCTGATCACCCCCAAAACCGCTCTCTAACCCTCCCCTCTGCCTCATTGGGGGCCATCTTGGGTACTGGCAGCTGTCTGCCAGTACCCAGTTTGCAAAAAAAAGTGCTTTTTTTATTTTTTTGGGGCTTTTTTCTGTAGTGTAGCTTCCCCCCCCCACACAGACAATCCCCCACCACCTTGCTGATCTTTTTTTTTTTTCCAGATTTCGATATTTATACATTTTTTATTAAATCATTTTCTGTAGTGTAGCGGTTCCCACCCGCTCCCTCCCCGTGCACGCGCCCGCCCCCGCCCTCCCGTGCACGCGCGCGCATCCGTGCGCGCCCCTGCTCGTCCCCGCCCACGATCCCGCCCCCCCTGCACATAACCAGGGCCATCGATGGCCGCCACCCGCCTCCCGGTCCGGCTCCCACCCACCAACGCAGGTAGCCACCGATCTCCGGTGCAGAGAGGGCCACAGAGTGGCTCTCTCTGCACCGGATGGCTACCAAAGGTTATTGCAGGATGCCTCCATATCGAGGCATCACTGCAATAACCGGAAAGCAGCTGGAAGCGAGCAGGATCGCTTCCAGCTGCTTTCCAAACCGAGGACGTGCAGGGTACGTTCTCAGGCATTAACTGCCTTTTTTTTGAGGACGTACCCTGCACGTCCTCGGTCGTTAAGGGGTTAATTTAGTGGGTTTTTTTTTTGTGATTTAGCTAATTTAATTTATTTAATTGTATTTCATTTAGGGAATTGATTTAATTGTAGTGTAGTGTAAGGTGTTAGTGTAACTTAGGTTAGGTTTTATTTTACAGGTACATTTGTATTTATTTTAGCTAGGTAGTTATTAAATAGTTAATAACTATTTAGTAGCTATTCTACCTAGTTAAAATAAATACAAACTTACCTGTAAAATAAAAATAAACCCTAAGATAGCTACAATGTAACTATTAGTTATATTGTAGCTAGCTTAGGGTTTATTTTACAGGTAAGTATTTAGTTTTAAATAGGAATAATTTAGTAAATGATAGTAATTTTATTTAGATTTATTAAAATTATTTTAAGTTAGGGGGTTAGGGTTAGACATAGGTTTAAGGGTTAATAAATTTAGAATAGTGGCTGCGACGTTGGATGCGGCAGATTAGGGGTTAATAAGTATAATGTAGGTGGCGGCGATGTTTTGGGTGGAAGATTAGGGGTTAATATTATTTAACTAGTGTTTGCGAGGCGGGAGTGCGGCGGTTTAGGGGTTAATATGTTTATTCTAGTGGCGGCGATGTCCGGAGCAACAGATTAGGGGTTAAAAAATGTATTTTAGTGTTTGCAATGCGGGAGGGCCTCGGTTTAGGGGTTAATAAGTAGTTTATGGGTGTTAGTGTACTTTTTAGCACTTTAGTTATGAGTTTTATGCTACAGCGTTGTAGTGTAAAACTCATAACTAATGACTTTAGAATGCATTATGGATCTTGTCGTTAGAGGCTGTACCACTCACTTTTTGGCCTCCCAGGACAGACTCGTAATACCGGCGCTATGGAAGTCCCATAGAAAAAAGGGTTTACGAAGTTTACGTAAGTCGGTTTGCGGTAAGGCCAAACAAGTGTGCGGTACACCTATACCTGCAAGACTCATAATAGCAGCGGGCGTAAAAAAGCAGCGTTAGGACCTGTTAATGCTGCTTTTTTTTACCTTAACGCACAACTCATAATCTAGCCGAATGATTCTATAGTAATCTGCCAAGCAGACAAGGGGGGGTGCTATAGTCATTCAAGACTATGAAGACTATGTGGAGGAGGCAAATAGGATATTGATGGACAAAGAATATTATAGCATCCTAACTGTTGATCCCACTAAGACATTGCATTCTATTACCATCTACCAAAAGTACATAAAGATAAAAAATAAACCACCGGGCAGACCCATTATAGCCGGGATTAATAGCCTTACAGACAAATTATCAGCCTATATAGATTAATTCCTGCAGAAATATGTGTCACAATTGCCTTCCTTTATTAAAGATACCACGACCTACTGAATAAATTATCCACAATTAAGAAAGAGGATAACTACATATGGATGACATGTGATGTGTGTGCCCTCTATTCTAATATTTCCCATGAGATAGGACTAGAGTCTATAAAATATTATCTATATAAAGACATATATATGCCAGCAATCCAAAAAGAATATATATTAGAGCTAATCCTTTTTATTCTTCAACACAATTACTTTAGATATCTTGATCAGTTTTTTCTTCAAACAAAGGGTACTGCCATGGGGACCAGGTTTGCCCCAAGTTTTGCCAAACTGGTGATGGGTAGGTTTGAAGACCTATATATTTACCAACAAAGATGGGGGGTGAACCTGGTCTACTATGGTAGATACATAGACAATCTAGTTTTGTGTGGGAGGGAACCCCTTATTCCGCCATAGAATTTGTAGCCCATCTAAACGATAATAATTTTGGATTATCTTTCACAAGTAACATTCAAAAAAATAATATTGAATATTTAGATGTGGTCCTCAATTGGAATCTTAATGGGGAGGTATCCACACACACTTTCTTTAAGGGTGTTGATAGTAACAATATCCTGAATTACAACAGTAATCATCTCGTAGGTTGGAAAAGAAATATACCATACAGCCAATTTTGTAGGATAAGGAGGAACTGCTCCACAATAGACACATATGACAAACAATCAGAAATTTTGATGACCAGATTTGATGAGAAAGGGTACCCTAAAAATCTTATAGAGGAAGGGTATAGAAGAGCTAGAGCCCTCGATAGAACTCATCTTATAAACTTCAAACACCAAAATAATCAAATCAAAGATTCTGAGAATAACAGACAAAGAATGTCTTTTATTACCAATTCCAATGCCAATCATAGAATAATAAAAAGGATTATCAATAAACATTGGTATCTACTTCAAAAGGATCCAATACATAAACGTATGATAGAAGACAAGTCCTCTATAACATATAGGAGAGCACTTAAACAGAAATTGGCCCCCAGCAAAATAGCGATGAAAAAGAAAAATCCAAAACATACAATTACCACCTCCAACCCATATATTATAAAAGGGGCATATAGATGTAGGATAAAGAGGGGCAACATATGTAAATACATCTCACATGGAGTCACCAATGTCACCTCAAATACTACAGGTCGCACATACCCCATCAAAGAAAGGTTAGATTGTAGCTCTTCATTTGTAATATACCTGCTTACATGCAAATGTGGGATCCAATATTTGGGTCGCACTATTCGCAAGATTCGTAGCAGATGGGGCAAACATTACAGAAATCTAACCAAAAAGAGTCACAAACATAGCGTATCTAGGTATCACAGAATTTGCCAACAAGGACGCACACAAGCGCTATTAAGCCTGTACACAGAAAAAAAAAAAACTGCACACAAGGAAAAAAATTGTTAATTATAATGTATATTTTTATTAAACTTTTAATAAACAAGGTTGTAAAAAAAAAAAGTGTGCTTCTTTTCTAACCTCTGTTATAAAAAGACTAAGTGGTTATCCACATATAAAAAGCCCCTTTTTTGTATATGTATATAAAATTGCACAGGGGTGTGTGCATTGGTAACAGGGCTGTGTACTTTTTAACAATAGCATATGTTCACATTTTCAAAGTGAACATTTTATAAGTGAGGCATTCATTTTTAAGAATTATACAAGAATTACACAAGGATTGGGCAAGGGGCGAGACACAAGGCAAGTACTATGTTTTATGTATATCATTGTATCCTTTTGCAATTGCTGCTGTAACACTGTGGGGGGTAGTTATCAACGTGTCTACTTTTCCTGTCTTCGCCGGCCCAATACGCCCGCCTAAGCTCGCCTCACATCGCCGCCGTGGACCTGCAAAAATTCGCCTAAGTTATCAAAAAAGCTGTCAAAAAGCTGCACACCAAGTACGGGGCGATGAGCAGCGGACTGTGAGGGTTATCATTCATCCGATCTCGCTGCTCTTCGGCTTTTTTACAACTTTTCTTGCTAGCCTGTCACTAAGCACCCACACTAACTACACTGTTCTACCCCCTATACCGGCGCCCCCGGAGCCCCCCGCAACTAAATAAAGTTAGTAACCCCTAAACCGCCGCTCCTAGACCCCGCCGCAACTCTTATAAATGTATTAACCCCTAAACCGCCGCTCCCGGACACCGCCGCAACCTACATTATACCTAGTAACCCCTATCCTGCCCCCCTATACCGTCTCAATAGAATGCGAGCTCAATTTGATTGGCTGATTGGATCAGCCAATCGGATTGAACTTCAATCTGATTGGCTGATTCAATCAGCCAATCAGATTTTTCCTACCTTAATTCCGATTGGCTGATAGAATCCTATCAGCCAATCGGAATTGAAGGGACGCCATCTTGGATGACGTCCCTTAAAGGAGCCTTCATTCGTCGGTAGTCCGTCGGGAAAGAAGGATGTTCCGCGTCGGCGGAATGAAGATGGATCCTGAAGAAGAAGATTGAAGACCCCGCTTGGAAGATGACATCGCCCGGATCGAAGACTTCTTCAGCGCCGCTTGGAGGATCACTTCATCGGATGGAAGATTTCTTCAGCGCCCCTTGGATGATGACTTCTGCCGCTCCGGATCTCCTCTTCAGTTCCATCGCTGTTCGGCTGAGTGAAGACGACTAAAGGTAGGATGATCTTCAGGGGGGTAGTGTTAGTTTTTTTTTAAGGGTGGTTTGGGTTAGATTAGGGGTATGTGGGTGGTGGGTTTTAATGTTGGGGGGGTTGTATTTTTCTTTTACAGGCAAAAGAGCTGAATTTTTTGGGGCATGCCCCACGAAAGGCCCTTTTAAGGGCTGGTAAGGTAAAAGAGCTTTGAACTTTTTTAATTTAGAATAGGGTAGGGCATTTTTTTGGGGGGCTTTGTTATTTTATTAGGGGGCTTAGATTAGGTGTAAGTAGCTTAAAATTGTTGTAATATTTTTTAAATGTTTGTAACTTATTTTTTTTATTTTTTGTAACTTAGCTTTTTTTATTTTTTGTACTTTAGTTAGTTTATGTAATTGTATTTAATTGTAGTTATTTGTAGGTAATTTATGTAATTAATTTAATGATAGTGTAGTGTTAGGTTTAATTGTAACTTAGGTAAGGATTTATTTTACAGGTAATTTTGTATTTCTTTTAGCTAGGTAGTTATTAAATAGTTAATAACTATTTAATAACTATTCTAACTAGCTAAAATAAATACAAAGTTACCTGTAAAATAAATATAAATCCTAAGATAGCTACAATGTAATTATTAATTACATTGTAGCTATCTTAGGGTTTATTTTACAGGTAAGTATTTAGTTTTAAATAGGAATAATTTATTTAAGTATAGTGTAGTGTTAGGTGGAATTGTAACTTAGGTTAGTTTTTATTTTACAGGTAAATTTCTCTTTATTTTAGCTAGGTAGCTATTAAATAGTTAATAACTATTTAATAGCTATTGTACCTAGTTAAAATAAATTGAAATTTGCCTGTAAAATAAAAATAAATCCTAAGATAGCTACAATATAATTATTATTTATATTGTAGCTATATTAGGGTTTATTTTAAAGGTAAGTATTTAGTTTTAAATAGGATTAATTTAGTTCATAATAGAAATATTATTTAGATTTATTTAATTAATATTTAAGTTAGGGGGTGTTAGGGTTAGTGTTAGACTTAGGTTTAGGGATTAATAATTTTATTACAGTGGCGGCGGTGTAGTGGAGGGCAGGATAGGGGTTAATAAATTTATTACAGTGGCGACGGTGTAGTGGGGGGCAGGATAGGGGTTAATAATTTTATTACAGTGGCGGCGGTGTAGTAGGGGGCAGGATAGGGGTTAATAAATTTATTACAGTGGCGACGGTGTAGGGGGGGCAGGATAGGGGTTAATAAATTTAATATAGATTGCGGCGGGGTCAGGGAGCGGCGGTTTAGGGGTTAATACATATATTATAGTTGCGGCGGGGTCAGGGAGTGGCGGTTTAGGGGTTAACATGTTTATTATAGCTTGCGGTAGGCTCCGGGAGCGGCGGTTTAGGGGGTAAACACTTTATTTAGTTGCGGCGGTGTAGGGGGGACAGATTAGGGGTGTTTAGACTCGGGGTACATGTTAGGGTGTTAGGTGCAGACATCTCCCATAGGAATCAATGGGATGTCTGTCAGCAGCGAACATGAACTTTCGCTAAGGTCAGACTCCCATTGATTCCAGGTACGCTGGGCCGTAAAAGTGCCGAGCGTACCTGCTAGTTTTTTGATAACTAGCAAAAGTAGTCAGATTGTGCCGCACTTGTGTGCGGAACATCTGGAGTGACGTAAGAATCGATCTATGTCGGACTGAGTCCGGCGGATCGAAGCTTACGTCACAAAATTCTACTTTTGCCGGTATCTAGGGCTTGATAACTAAGGCGAATCAGCCTCGCCACAAATACGCTGCGGAATTCCAGCGTATTTGAGGTTGACGGCTTGATAACTATCCCCCTGTGTCTTATGTGTTTACTTGGTTCCCACTTTCAGAATAATGCTCAATATCTTCATATTCCTTTTTTCTACCTCTTGTCTCTACAACAAAGTACATTACTCAGTTACTCCTTCTTCCTCTCCACCTGCACTGTTCATTAGCCCATCTCTCTTATACTCACCTTACTTTTGTACTCATGAACTCTACTTATTCCTAAATACTGTCTCTCCCCCCTGCACTTCAGTTAAACAACAGTCTCATTACTGCAAATCTGCTTCTCATCTCATGTCACTCTCCCTCTTGCTCATACTAGCTGCTGGCGACATCTCCCCTAATACTGGTCCCTCACAACCTCCTAACCTTTCACATCCTTGTGTGCCTTTCAATAGACTTCATAAACTAAACTCTGGTATCCTTAATCGCATTCCTCTTACATCTAAAAACCCCTCCCCCTTCACTTGTGCACTCTGGAACTCTCGCTCTATTTGCAACAAGCTAACTTCTATCCTCTTTAGATCTCTTTATCTCCCACTCTCTTAACCTTCTGGCTCTTACAGAAACCTGGCTCTCTGCTTCAGACACAGCATCCACTGCTGCACTGTCACATGGGGGTCTCCATATCAGCCACACTCCTAGGTCTGGCAATAGACAAGGAGGTGGTGTCTGTATTTTACTTTCCTCTCGTTGCACCTTCCAACAAATACAGCCCTTCTCTTCACTCACATTTTCTTCATTTGAAGCACACATGATTTGGCTATTCTCTCCCCTCTCTATACGTGTTGCAGTCATATACCGCCCCCCTGGCTCCCCAACTCAATTTTTAGATCACTTTGCTGCCTGGCTTCCTTATTTCCTTTCCTCAGACACCCCTGCCCTCATTCTTGGCGACTTCAACATCCCCCTTAACAATCCCACTGCCTCATCTGCTAAACAACTTCTGCAACTCACTTCCTCTTTCGGTCTGTCACAATGGACTGATTCTCCCACTCACAAAGACGGTCATTCCCTTGACCTAATCTTTAGCTATCGATGCACTCTCTCAAACTTCTCAAACTCCCCTTTTCCTCTTTCTGACCACCATATCCTTACCTGCAACATATCATCCCTTCCTACAACTCTCCCACCTTCTACTCCTCACACCAAACTTCACAGAAGCATTAGGTCTTTAGATCAGCAACAATTTGCTAATTCCCTTCAACCGCTCCTCTCATCCTTCTCCTCCTTTTCCTGACCTGAACAATCTATCCGCCACTATAATTCCACCCTTATATCCGTCCTTGACAATCTCGCCCCTCTTACCACTGCTAGGAAATCACACACTCATCCCCAGCCCTGGCATACTCCTCTGACACGGTACCTACGCAGATGTTCCCATACTGCTGAACGGCATTGGAGAAAATCACGGAGTTCAGCTGATTTTCTTCATTACAAATTCATCTTGAACTCCTACTACTCTGCCCTTAATCTCCACAAGCAACACTACTTCTCTTCTCTTATCTCTAATCTTTCTTCAAACCCAAAACGTCTGTTCTCCACTTTCAATACTCTCCTCCGCCCTCCTCCACTTCCTAATGCAACTTCTCTGTCAGCTCAAGACTTTGCCAGTCACTTCAATAACAAAATTGATTCCATCAGACATGAAATCAGCTCTCAACACAATTCCATTCTCTCCCCCCCTCAAATATTCTCACTCAACCACAACCCTCATAACCTGAAACTTAGTTCATTCTCCTCTGTTACTGAGGACGAAGTTTCAGCACTTATACTGCGCTCTCACCTCACTACCTGTCCCCTTGACCCTATCCCCTCACATCTGCTCCCCTCTCTCTCTGCTACCCTTACCCCTATACTAACACACATTTTCAACCTCTCCCTCAGCATTGGTACATTTCCCTCATCAATGAAACATGCACTGGTCACACCTATCCTCAAAAAACCTTCCCTTGATCCTACCTACCCATCCAACTACCGCCAAATTTCCCTCCTCCCTCTTGCTTCAAAGCTTCTCGAAAAACTAGTATATGCACACCTATCCCATTTCCTTACGTTAAACTCCCTTCTTGACCCGCTGCAATCTGGATTTTGTCCCTATCACTCCACAGAGACAGCTATTGTTAAGGTCACCAATGACCTACTTACAGCTAAATCAAAAGGCCACTTCTCTCTGCTTATCCTCCTTGATCTGTCCGCAGCCTTTGACACTGTCGACCACCCTCTTTTGCTCCAAACCCTCCAATCCTTCGGCATCTGTGGCACAGCCCTTTCATGGCTCTCTTCCTGTGGTGACATTTTATCACTGGAATATTGGGATCCCTTCCCCCAGGTACACCTTTCTCTCTGAACTATAGACACTCCCATTGGTCTTTTTGAGTGGCATTTGATAAGCCACTCCCTTTTGAATTGGGTTATAAAATACTGTAACACCAGAGCCTCTGTCTCTCTTTTGTATCCTGGGCATGCTGTAAAGATGGCTGAAACTCTCAAGAAATATGGCTAAGTACATTCCTATGATTATTTTAGCAGTATTGCACAATTGGGGTTAGTGTAGAAGAGTTGCCCTGTATTAATTAAATTTTGGACTGTTTATCTGTAAAATAGATTTATATATATATTCCTGTAAATATTTATCTTATTATTAACATATATTGATTCCTAAATAAACTGTTTGACAAATAATGGAGGACCCCTCATAGAGTTTATTTCACAATTTATCTGTGTTGGTTTTAGTGGTACCACCATAGAGATTTAGTATATTATATTTAGTAGAAAGTAAACATATTTTAAAGTAATAGATAACCGCACTTCCTACCTGTCAAACCGTACCTTCAGTGTAGCCTTCTCTGGGGCCTCCTCTGCCCCGTCACCACTTTCTGTCGGAGTACCGCAAGGCTCTGTCCTCGGTCCCCTTCTCTTCTCAATCTATACGTCATCACTAGGTTCTCTAATTAAGTCCCACCGTTTCCAATATCATTTGTATGCCGATGACACCAAAATCTACTTCTCTGCACCAGAACTATCTCCTTCCTTGCTAACCCGTGTCACTAACTGTCTTTCTCACATCTCTTCCTGGATGTCCTCTCACTACCTCAAGCTAAATCTCTCCAAAACTGAGCTCCTCATTTTCCCCCCTTCTTCCAAAATCTCCACCCCCAATATCTCTATAACTGTTGACAACTCCATCATTACCCCTACCCCGCATGCCCGATGTCTCGGGGTCACATTTGACTCAGATCTTTCCTTCACTCCTCACATTCAGTCCTTGGCTACAGCCTGCCGCTTCCACCTTAAAAACATCTCTAAAATTAGACACTTCGTTACACAAGACACAACTAAGATTTTAATCCACTCTCTCATTCTGGTCTCCCCACCTGCCGCCTAGCTCCTTTACAATCCATAATGAATGCCTCTGCCAGACTCATCTTCCTTACACGTCGCTCTTCATCTGCTGCGCCTCTCTGCCAATCCCTTCACTGGCTTCCTCTTGCCTCTAGGATCAAACACAAAACTCTCACTCTTACATACAAAGCCCTCAACTGCACTGCTCCCCCCTACATCTCAGACCTTGTCTCCAGATACTCTCCCTCCCGTCCCCTTCGCTCTACTCATGACCTCCTACTCTCCTCCTCTCTTATCACCTCATCACACTCCCGTTTACAGGACTTCTCCAGACTGGCTCCCATCTTGTGGAACTCTCTGCCTCGCTCCACAAGACTCTCTTCTAGTTTTAAAAGCTTCAAGTGCTCCCTAAAGACCCTACTGTTCAGGGACGCACACAACCTACGCTAACCTTTCCTAATACCAGTTCCTCTCCTCCACTGCAATCCCCTGAACCCTCTTAGCATGTAAGCCTAAGAGTCCAGCTGTTTGTAGATCACCTTCTTAAGAACTGACTACAACAGTGCAACTCTTGGCAGGGCCCTCTACCCTATAATTGTTTTGTTGTACTCCCCCTTTGTTTATAGCGCTGCGGAATCTGTTGGCGCTCTACAAATAACCGATAATAATAATAATAATAACTTTTATCTGTACATAAGAGTTTCCATGAGCAGCTATTTAAATGAACAATTATTCACACCAGGTGATCACTATTGCCCACAGTGATCACCTGGATATTAAAATGTTTATAGGGTCATGCTGTTACAGGTCCATAGAAACCCCCTTCCTAAAAAGTGTGTTGTTTTTTAATCTTATGTTTTATATGTGTTTTTACTTTACATATTGTTTGAAAAAGCAGGTGATTGCCTTTCAAACGCTCGGTATTTTTGTGGTATCTAGGACTTAAAGGGAGATTGTACACTAGATTTTTAAATGTTTTGTAGATAACCCATTTATATAGCCCATCTGGGAGTGTTTTTGTAACAATGTATAGTTTTGCTTATTTTTTTAATAAAATTGGGCTGAAACAGTACAAAATATCATGTATATTATATGGCAATTAAATACATGTACACATTTCTGCCCCAGCAAATACTGACAGACTATACAGTAGTGATGTATACTACACTAAAAAACAGCAGCGCAACTTATAAACTGAATTATAGGTAAAAACCTGCCACCTTTAAATACTAAAATATCTCAATCTAAAATACTAGTATGGAAAAAAAATCAATTTCTGCAATATAAATTATGCAATATAAATTTAAAAACTGCCCTTCAAACAGTATGTAAAGTGTATTGTCTTAATTTAACTTAAACAGTTAACATGTAAGTCTCAATATACATATAAAATGTTATATACGAATGTCTCTCTCCAAAGCGCTGATGTGTAATAATAGTCCAAAAGCCAATTAGTATCAAAGTTCAGACTTGATGTAACATATACAGATCCAATGTTAGTATTGTTCACTGATGTGATATATTCCTACTTGTCAAAGCCTTGAATCGTTCCGGTGCCGCTGATCATCAGGTCCTGATTGTGCTCGGATCTTTTTAAAGGAAAACTGCAAAAAGAGAAAGAACAAGCGCATCTGCGATTCACTGTATTTATCTTTATTGTATCGGATATAATACCATAAAAATGCACACTTACAAGATGTGCAAGTAAAGCATGCCCATAATATACATCGCCGTCACTCTGGAACTCAATTCACAAGGGTCCGACTTGAATTGTGGGACTGGATTCCTATTACAAATATTTTCACAGTTCCGGTGTATCGGCTGTAAAGCGAAAGTGAAGAGTTATCACACAAAGTGTAACAGTCTTCTGAACGCGTTTCGTTCACACCCAGGTGGGGTAGATTTATCATACAAAACAAAGAAGTAGACAGCACTCCAGGATTCCGGTAAAACAAACAACTTTATTCCAGCGTGGTGAAGAACATACAAATTCACAGGTAAGAGGAAAAAGGGGGCATGTCCTTAAAAGTTCACAAAGATGTAGATTTATCATACCCCAGGTGGACATGATTCGCTATTATTATTATTATTATACTAAAGTGAATCATGTCCGCCCTGCATCGCTAAATGCCGACAGCATACGCTGTCGGCATTTAACATTGCACAAGCATTTCTGGTGAACTGCTTGTGCAATGCCGCCCCCTGCAGATTCGGGGGTGTCAATCAACCCGATCGTATGAGATTGGGCGGAAACATGCAACATTTACTTATCATAAAGTCTGCAGTTATATAGACGGACGTGTCAAGGAGCAGTGGTCTTAAGACGCTGCTTCTTCACTCCTGTTTCCGGCGAGCCTGAAGGCTCGCGCGGAAACAGCTGCATTCAGGGCCATTTGGCCCTTGATAAATCAGCCCCAAAGACTGTAAATTGTGAGTTAAAGGAATACAAGTCAAAATTAAACTTTCATAATTCAAATAAAGCACAGAACTGTTATTAACTTCACTTCCATTATAAAAATGTGCACAGTTTTTGTACATGCTAATTTTCTGAGGTACCAGCTTCTGAGAATGTTGGATTTTGTAAAGTAATTATTTTTAATGCTGAATAATGGCAACTATGAGAATCTAGCCTTAAAGGGGCACTGAACCCCAAATTTTTCTTTCGTGATTCAGATAGAGCATGACATTTTAAACTACTTTCTAGTTTACTCCTATTATCAAATTTTCTTTATTCTCTTGCGCCTAGATTTAGAGTTCTGCATCTTGGATGACGTCCCTTAAAGGAACCGTCATTCGTCGGGAAGTCGTCAGTGAAGATGGATGTTCCGCGTCGGCGGGATGAACATGGATCCAGAAGAAAGAAGATTGAAGATGCTGTTGATAGAAGACTTCAGCCGGATCATGGACCTCTTCAGCTCCCGCTTGGATGAAGACTTCAGCCGGATCATGGACATCTTCAGCCCCCCGCTTGGGCTTGGATCAAGACATCGGAGGAGCTCTTCTGGATCGATCGGTGAACCTGGAATGGTGAAGATAAGGTAGGAAGATCTTCAGGGGCTTAGTGTTAGGTTTATTCAAGGGGGGTTTGGGTTAGATTAGAGGTATGTGGGTGGTGGGTTGTAATGTTGGGGGGGGGGTATTGTATGTGTTTTTTTTACAGGCAAAAGAGCTGAATTCTTTGGGGCATGCCCCGCAAAGGGCCCTGTTCAGGGCTGGTAAGGTAAAAGATCTTTGAACTTTTGTAATTTAGAATAGGGTAGGGCATTTTTTTATTTTGGGGGTCTCTGTTATTTTATTAGGGGGCTTAGAGTAGGTGTAATTAGTTTAAAATTGTTGTAATATTTTTCTGATGTTTGTAAATATTTTTTTATTTTTTGTAACTTAGTTCTTTTTTATTTTTTGTACTTTAGTTAGTTTATTTCATTGTATTTATTTGTAGGTATTGTATTTAATTAATTTATTGATAGTGTAGTGTTAGGTTTAATTGTAGGTAATTGTAGGTATTTTATTTAATTAATTTATTGATAGTGTAGTGTTAGGTTTAATTGTAACTTAGGTTAGGATTTATTTTACAGGTAATTTTGTAATTATTTTAACTATTTTAGCTATTAAATAGTTCTTAACTATTTAATAGCTATTGTACCTGGTTAAAATAAATACAAAGTTACCTGTAAAATAAATATAAATCCTAAAATAGCTATAATATAATTATAATTTATATTGTAGCTATATTAGGGTTTATTTTACAGGTAAGTATTTAGCTTTAAATAGGAATAATTAGACTTAGCTTTAGGGGTTAATCCATTTATTACAGTAGCGGCGAGATTCGGTCTGCAGATTAGGGGTTAATAATTGAAGTTAGGTGTCGGCGATGTTAGGGAGGGCAGATTAGGGGTTAATACTATTTATTATAGGGTTATTGAGGCGGGAGTGAGGCGGATTAGGGGTTAATAACTTTATTATAGTAGCGGTGAGATCCGCTCGGCAGATTAGGGGTTAATAAGTGGAGGCAGGTGGAGGCGACGTTGAGGGGGGCAGATTAGGGGTTAATAAATATAATATAGGGGTCGGCGGTGTTAGGGGAAGCAGATTAGGGGTACATAAGTATAACGTAGGTGGCGGTCGGCAGATTAGGGTTAAAAAAATTTAATCGAGTGACGGCGATGTGGGGGGACCTCGGTTTAGGGGTACATAGGTAGTTTATTGGTGTTAGTGTACTTTAGAGCACAGTAGTTAAGAGCTTTATAAACCGGCGTTAGCACAGAAAGCTCTTAACTACTGACTTTTTTCTGCGGCTGGAGTTTTGTTGTTAGATTTCTAACGCTCACTTCAGCCACGACTCTAAATACCGGAGTTAGAAAGATCCCATTGAAAAGATAGGATACGCAATTGACGTAAGGGGATCTGCGGTATGGAAAAGTCGCGGCTGAAAAGTGAGCGTTATACCCTTTAATGACTGACTCCAAATACCAGAGGGCGGTAAAAACCAGCGTTAGGAGCCTCTAACGCTGGTTTTGACGGCTACCGCCCAACTCTAAATCTAGGCCTTGGTATCTTTATTTGAAATGCAAGAATGTAAGTTTAGATGCCGGCCCATTTTTGGTGAACATCCTGAGTTGTCCTTGCTGATTGGTGGATAAATTCATCCACCAATAAAAAAGTGCTTTCCATAGTTCTGAACCAAAAAAAGCTTAATGTCTTCTTTTTCAAATAAAGATGCAAGAGAATGAAAAAAAATTGATAGTAGGAGTAAATTAGAAAGTTGCTTAAAATTGCATGCTCTATTTGAATCTCGAAAGAAAAAAATTGGGTTCAGTGTTCCTTCAATGTCACAGTTGTCAAAAATGCATATTTAAAATTAATACATTTTATAAACATTAAAAAAAATGCTTGTGTTAAAAATTATAACTGGCACATTGATAACTTTTAAAGTGCATGAGACTGACTCGCACTCACAGCATGTCCTGTGGTGCCAGTGGTATCACATGACAAGTCACCACAAGCAATCAGATTATGCACAGGATGTCAATTCACACCATAGGGCGTATGGCTATTTACAGTGGGCTGTACATATTACAAGTTTTCATTCCAGCAATGTTAATGCTTAACAAATCCTTTTTGCAAACACATGTACATGTTATGTATATTCTATATAACTGCAGACTTTATGATAAGTAAATGTTGCATGTTTCTGTTTATGATGTCAATTCAAACAAATGATTTCCTTATTGTGCATAGTTTATGGGTCACTATGCAATATTTTATTATTTACATATATAATATTGTGTATGTGCACTACTCATATGTTAATGTGCATGCTTTATTTTAGCTGTTAACATAGAAATCACTTGCATGGAAGCAATGTACGAAAATGGCAACAAGTAATTATCACTGACGTGTGCTAATTAACATGTATTAATCAGTTAATCTGTCTATTTTCCCTATAGGTGCCAGTGTTTTTGCTCATGGGCAGCTTTTATTCATGATTAGTAATAAACTACAGTAATCCCCATGAATGTTTTATAGCTAAGTTCATCTAAACACATTTTCTTAAAGGAAACATGCTGTTTGTAAGATATTCTATAGAACTTTGAACTATATAATTTTGTTTGATCATTAAAGGAACTAAATTATTACTTTACTTTATTACCAAACTGAATCATCCATAGTATAAGAGAATAATTTTATTTTAACCACTTAACCTTACTTTTCTACTTCTGCTGTAACGTGAAATGCGTGTCTGTATTTGTGTGTGTATATATATATATATATATATATATATATATATATATATATATATATACGTAGAAAAAAAAAAAAAAAGCACTCACTGGTTCAGAATAAAACTTAACATTTAATACATTAAGTTAAAAATGCATGACGTTTCGGAGGCATTCCACCCCCTTTTTCAAATGCATGATACAGACATTTTGGAAGTACTGCTGTTTGTACTTCCAAAATGTCTGTATCATGCATTTGAAAAAGGGGGTGGAATGCCTCCGAAACGTCATGCATTTTTAACTTAATGTATTAAATGTTAAGTTTTATTCTGAACCAGTGAGTGCTTTTTTTTTTTTTTTCTACGTATATATATATATATATATATATATATATATATATATATATATATATATATATATATATATACACACAAATACAGACACGCATGATACAGACATTTTGGAAGTACTGCTGTTTGTACTTCCAAAATGTCTGTATCATGCATTTGAAAAAGGGGGTGGAATGCCTCCGAAACGTCATGCATTTTTAACTTAATGTATTAAATGTTAAGTTTTATTCTGAACCAGTGAGTGCCTTTTTTTTTTTTTTTTTTTTACGTATATATTTGATGATTCTTTTGAAGTGCACCCTGGAAGTTGCTATACCTGTATATGGAGTGCCTTTCTCATTGACTCTAATTTATATATATATATATATATATATATATATATATATATATATATATATATATATATATATATATATATATATATATATATATATATATATATATATATATAAATATATATATATATGTATTTATCTGTGTCTGTGTGTGTATATATGTGTATGTGTGTTTCCGTATGTGTACCTGTGTGTGTGCATGTATACATGTGTGTTTTTCTTTATGTGTGTCTATATGTGTGTGTGAGAGTGTATGTTTGTCTTTATGTGTGTCTATATGTGTGTGTGAGAGTATATGTTTGTCTGTATATATGTGTGTGTGTGTGTTCACATACATAAAATGTGTATATATGACGTTCTTAGCAATTTGGAGAAGAATGAAATTTGCCTCTAGAAGACTCTTAAAAATTAATGAGTAAAAACCAAGAAGCAATGCTCTGGTACAACCTTCCTGTCAAAAGACCTTTCAGGCTTCAGGGAGAGAAATCCCTGGTTATTAAGAGATTCAATAGATGCCATCACCAAATAGAATATATCTGTATCATTACTAAAATATGAACATAATTTCAGAAACAAATAATAAAAAAATACTATGTGAAAGTGAAATCAATTGATAGTTGATAAATGTAGAAATACTGTTAACCATTTCCACAAATGCTTATGTATACCCCCCTGTCATGTGCCATATACTGATAATATATCTATCTATAAATATATAAGTACCAGTCTCACAATAAATTACAGGCAGTAAAAAGATGAGGACATCTCCAAGTGAATATAGGAATTAACAAAAGATAACTATAATTAATAAAGGTATGGAGTCAAAAAGTTATACTACAAAATGACTTATTTAACAGAGCTGGTGCAGACCCTTGTAAAGCATATGTGAACCTGTCAACCATGTGTCGCAGAAAGCGGGCTGCATATTGCTGTCCCCTGTTCACACTAGTCGAATGGCGCGCTAGTAAGGGGCTGTCAATCACCCCGGACAAAAGTGCTTGTGCGAGAAAAGGAGTTTATTATTTAATCCACATATAGGTACCATACCATGATTGCCTTAACAAAACACCATGTAATTCACACAATAAAAACTTTATTCAAATTATGTATTATTAAAGGGACACTGTACCCAAAAAATTTCTTTCATGATTCTGATAGAGCATGCAATTTTAAGCAACTTTCTAATTTACTCCTATTATCAAATCTTCTTTATTCTCTTGGTATCTTTATTTGAAATGCAAGAATGTAAGTTTAGATGCCGGCCCATTTTTGGTGAACAACCTAGGTTGTCCTTGCTGATTGGTGGATAAATTCATCCACCAATCAAAAACTGCTGTCCAGAGTGCTGAACCAAGAAAAAAGCTTAGATGCCTTCTTTTTCATATAAAGATAGCAAGAGAACAAAGAAAAATTGATAATAGGAGTAAATTAGAAAGTTGCTTAAAATTGCATGCTCTATCTGAATCACAAAAGAAAATTTTTGGGTACAGTGTCCCTTTAAGTGTGACAAATATGGAAGCACACATTATATATATAGCATGAAAGAGATTGCAATGTATCACAACAATCAATACTGGAACACACATGCCCCAACCAACATCAGGCGCCAAAACATACTAGGAAGGGAACTCCCTGGCCTGAGCAGATAAGAAATAGGGACCTATGCTGTTCATAATGTGGCCATACAGATCTTAAGGCATAAAAATACAAGATGCAATCAAACCAAAATGATGACGTAGTAAACTCAGCATAAGCCAGAATAAGGTGCAATAGGGACACGGATAAAATGATCCCAGCCAATTACAGGACCCAACGAATTCAGAGGGAATTACAGTGTGATACAGATACTCAGTATACAGAACAGGACAAGCCAAGAAATAACAAGGCTATAATCATTCCTCTAGCATAAATACCATATCCTGTACCGTTGTGCAAGTCTATATATAAGAGAGAAAAACTTATAAGCATCCTCCTTCTACCACGTAGATCACTATGAAATCTACAGCTCAGCTATCAGTGTTTCCAATGGAACTGGGAACTCTGGGTAATGTTATGCAAATGAGTGTCACAATGCCTCAATGTTGTGCTTTCAGTGTAAAATTTAAACATTTACTTCATCAGAAGAAGATTTTCTGGTGTTTCAGGGCTGGATGGATTCAGACTGATATTCTGAAGGAAATATATCTTCTGTAAAAAATACATACCTGTGAATGTTAAAAAGTAACCAAATGTGAAACACCAACTTCAACAAAATTGATGCAACTGATCCAATGAAAGAAATGGGACTTAAAGAGACAGTATACACCAATTTTCATATAACTGCATATAATATACACTACTATAAAGAAGAATATACACAAATAATGATCTAAACATCCAGTATAAAACCTTTTAAAAACTTATATAGAAGCACCCAGTTTAGCACTGTTGAAGAGATTAGGCTGGGACACCCAATGAAATGGGCTGGGAAAGCACAAAAAGCAGACACTCTCAACCTCCCCCCTTCCCTGCAGGAGTCTGAAAATCAGCACAATGTTATTAAAAAAAATAAGCAAAACTATACATTGTTACAAAAACACTCCCAGATAGGCTATATAAATGGATCATCTACAAAACATTTATGCAAGAGAAATCTAGTGTACAATGTCCCTTTAATCACAGACAAGCAATTATAATAAATCCAAACAAGCAATAATAAAGACATTGCTAGATAAAATCATATAAAACATACCTCAAGCAGAAATTACCATAGTGAAGGATGATCTTGGTAAGGAGAACTCTCTGTGATGGCGCAAATAGTATTAAAAATTGGGTAATTTCATACATTACCACATAAGTATCTTAAATGTGGCAATAAAGCAAACAGTGGAGTACATTTCAATCTTGCTGATGCCATTTATTGTTGTTTATTTGTCTCCCAATCCTTGTTTTCCAAGTTCTGAATGATCAAAATCCAAAATAATAAAACAATTCTCGTAACGTCTCTATATTTTTTCAGATGATACAAAGTTGTGTAAGATTAGGTCAGAGCAGGATGCTCTGCAAGGGGATTTACAAAAATTAGAAGAATGGACTGATAACATTTAATACTGATAAATGTAAGGTTCTACATTTTGGAAGTAAAAATAAGCAGGCAACCTATTATTTAAATGACACCAGACTTAGCAAAACAGAGGAGGAAAAAGATTTACACGTAATTATAGATAAAAAGCTAAAAATGAGTGTCCAATGCAGGGCAACCAGTTCTAAGGCTAATCATGAGTGCAATTCTGGGGAAAAAGTTTAAAAAAGGACAATGAAGAATCAGCAAAAAGTGCAAACTCTTCACGAGCATGCCTTTTAAAGGGATATTAAACACTTTGAAATGGTAATATAAAATGATAAATTGTATATGTAAAAAAACTATACAACATACTTTCATTATTTATTTTGTCCCCTTTTCCTGTTATTCCATTCTGAAATTGCGAGA
This sequence comes from Bombina bombina, assembly GCF_027579735.1. Classification (NCBI taxonomy): domain Eukaryota; kingdom Metazoa; phylum Chordata; class Amphibia; order Anura; family Bombinatoridae; genus Bombina; species Bombina bombina. The sequence goes on from NC_069499.1 coordinate 829,745,171, forward strand.
ATTTCAGTTTGTGTTAGAAATGGAAGTGCAAAACATTGTTATATTCCCCACAGTCATTGTGACCAATTTATAACTGTATCTAATTGGCCACAGCAGAGAAAGTAACCTAAGTTACAACATGGCAGCTCCCATTGTTTTATTGACACTAAAACTTTACACTTCTTTTGTCACTAAACAACTAATAAAACTTTAAATACATCTACATGTTACTCTAAGACTAATGTTTTCTTTGAATGCATTATTCTATCTAGCATTTATTTAGAGCGAGATTACTAGTGGAGAGCTAAATATTGCTTTCATGAAAGTGTGCGCTAATATGCACTGGTATTACAAGTTTTCAGCAATGCGCACGCAAACTCACATTGGCATTGCTGGATACCATTGCGCTCATGAGAGCATGCTTCCATAGGCTCCTATGAACATGAGAACCTAAGCGAGGTGGTAAGTAGCGCAGTGATGGCAGCAAATTTACATATATATGTATATGATTATATACATATATATTTTTATGTGTTTATATGTGCATATGCATACATTAACTCATATATATATATATATATATATATATATATATATATATTAGCATATATATATTAGCATATACATAGATATTTACTGGGAACACACAGTTCCCATAGAGCGCAATGTAAAGGCACTTTTCAGTGCCGTTTTTTTTAACATCCCATTTTAGCCCCAAAATACTGCCTAGTGCAGTTATTTTATTAAAAAATAAAGATGCTGCTATCTTTATTTTTTTAACAAAATACACTAGACTGTATATTGGGGGCATTTGGGCCACACTTATAAAATTAACCAGAGATCTGATCTCTGGTTAATTTTATAAGCGCTAATTGCTACCGCGAGTTTGTGGTAGCAATAACCAGTCACTTGTAATGGTTGATTAATTATTGCGTGCCCTTAGTGTTTAATGTCCTTTTAAAGTGCCTGCGCTACATTTGTAGTGGGGTTACAATTTTCAGATTAAAGAGTATTTACATTCCAGTAAAACATATATTTTTTTGTGTATTTTGTATAGAAACTCGTAGTCTCATTTTGTTTTCATTTCGTTCCAAAAAAGAAAGTTCCTTTAACAAACAACAGAAATTAATATTATTTAAAACAATACTTGTAAAAGTTGTAAAGCAACCACATAGCAATAGAGAAAGAGTGCACATTCTGCCCATCCTGACAACCTAAAAGATGCATTTAGATGATTTAGTAGTGTTGTGGATTGAAACAGATTATAATATTAACTCTTTGAGTGCTAACGACGACTCTGAGTCATCGCAAATTGTACCAGTCAGGTGCTGATGATGGCTCAGAGCCGTCGCTAGCACTTTCCCACCTTGAGGGCAATCTGGGGGCTCCCACCTACTCCCACCCCAGATTGCCGGGGCCTGAATAGTGAGAGGCATTGCGGTGACGTCACATGCAATGATGTGATGATGTCACCATGCAACTATATTTAAAATGAACAATGGAAAATATAGGGAAATGGGCAATGCTGCATAGAATTCTGTATCTCAGGCATCTAAACAGCTACAGACCCTCAAGACCCCTCGTTGGAAAGGTAATCACCTAACCTTTCCAATGGTATAAGTATTGGGGATCTGGAAAAAAAAGTAAAAAAGCAAAAAATAAATATATTTAAAAACAGTTAAAAAGAAAGCTCAAATCCAGCTTATCACCCAGGTGGGAAATGGCTTAGCAGCCAAAGGGTTAAAGAGACGACTAAGCTATCACCTTTAAAAACCTGATTTTAATAACAGTTAGTGACAATCACGACAAATATAAAAAATGTAATATAAAGTCATACCTTTTGTATATGTTGTTGTCCTATACAAGTATGTCCATCTTGCCAATATACTTATGGTGTGTATGTTGAGGATGTATTGTGGTGACAATTGGTTAAAGTCACACATGCACATGATTATTTTCTTTGCAGAGTGTACAAAGCGGTTACATGAATAGAGCTTTAAGAGGTATAAATGGGCTATTGTATGTGTCAGTTTTGGGTGACCTCCCAGTTTCTATTTGGAAACCAGGCAGTTAACACTCAAAAAATACTTTTTAGGAGATTTTCGGATGAAATATAGCCCATATGTTAAGGAGAACTGTGGACCATCATCATTTTAAAAAAGAAAACATATTTGCGGCAGCCAGTTTTTAACTATCAATACGATATTGCATCGTGATTACGTGGCTCAAAATTTAACCGATAACAAAAATTTATTTTGGTAGCCAACAGTCTATAGATGGTGATTGACCTTATATCAGGATTAATTTTTCTAAAATTTTGTCTAATATTTTGGCCTGTGTATTAAGTGAGTCAAAAATGTTATTAGATTCATGGATACATTCATATATAAGAGTTTTGTATGTATAAGAGACATAATCTGCAAAAACTCTCAGAGCAAACCCTAACATAGAGCATCATAGCAACTTAGTGAGCAAAAAGTTAAAGTCTAAGGTACTCTTTTCCGTTCTACTGTGTTATATTATCTCAGAATATAAAAAAAAAATGCATTGGCTTTGGTGCAGTGGGATACAAATATAACTGTATAAATTATTAAGTGGATTATAGTCACTGTGAAAATACCAACATAGAAATAAAGGAACTGTTGTAACAATACAAGGAACTTGTTTAGCTAAAATCTTATGTCTGTAACTATCACCTTCACCTTTACTACAAATTACAAGACAAACCATTCAATGCAGTTCAATTTGCTTCAGTGACTAAGAAGGGCAACATTCAACATTTATAATACTACTGGGCAAAATGTTGTCCTTCTGTATCTTTTTTATTTTTTTTTATTTTTATTTGTTAAATAAAGTGTAACAACACATGCAATAGATTTATACTGTATCTTTATCTTATAGCAAGCATATTAACCATATTTAAAGGGACATTAAACCCCCAAAAATTCTTTCATGATTCAGATAGAGAATACAATTTTTAAAAGTTTCTAATTTACTTCTATTATCAAATTAATTTCATTCTCATGTTATTCTTTGTTGAAGAGATACCAAGGTAGGTAGTGTGAACATGCTTGAGGCACAACATGACAGGAAATAGTGCTGCCATCTAGTGCTCCTGCTAATGTATAACATTGTTGCAAAACTGCTGCCACGTGCACACTCTTGAGCTTACATTTCTGTTTTTCAAATAAGGATAACAAGAAAACGAAGAAAATATGATAATAGAAGTAAATTACGGCTAGATTACGAGTTTTGCGTTATGGTGAAAAAGCAGCGTTATGGCTGGTATTACGAGTCTTGCAGGTATATCTGTACCGCACACTTTTTTGGCCGTAACGCAAAATAACTACCGCAACTTTTAAAAAGTCCTTTTTCAATGGGACTTCCACAGCGCCGGTATTACGAGTTTGCCTGTCCGGCCAAAAAGTGAGCGGTACAGCCTATACCGTCAAGATCCTTACTGTAAACTGAAAGTCAGTAGTTATGGCTTTTATGTTACAGAGCATAAAACTCATAACTAAAGTGCTAAAAAGTACACCAACACCCATAAACCACCTATTAACCCGTAAACCGAGGCCCTCCCACATCGCAAACACTAAAATAAAATTATTATCCCCTAATCTGCCGCTCCGGACATCGCCCTAATATAATAAACATATTAACCCCTAAACCGCCGCTCTCCCGCATCGCACACACTAGTTAAATATTATTAACTCCTAATCTGCTGTCCCTAACATTGCTGCAACCTACATTACTGTTATTAACCTCAAATCCGCTGCCCCCAAAATCGCCGCCACTATACTAAAGTTATTAACCCCTAAACCTAACCCTAAATCTAACCCTAACACCCACTAACTTTAACATAATTTAAATTATTCCAAATAAAAATTACAATTACTACCTAACTAATTCCTATTTAAAACTAAATACAGGTAGCCCAGTTTACGCCAGGGTTAGGTTCCAGAAGGAATGGTTGTAAATCAAAACCGTTGTAAATTGAAACCCAGCTTATAATGTAAGTCAATGGGAAGTGAGGGAGATAGGTTCCAGGCCCCTCTCAAAATTGTCATTAGTAACACCTAATACATTATTTTTAAAGCTTTGAAATGAAGACTTTAAATGCCAAACAGCATTATAAACCTAATAAAATAATCACACAACACAGAATATATAATTAAACTAAGTTAAATGAACAAAAACATTTGCTAAACAGCATTATAAACCTAATAAAATAATCACACAACACAGACTACACTTGCATTTTTCTGCAAACAGTTCTTTCTATGCATTCCAATCTGGACTGATTTATAGACAGGAAGATCTTATTCCTTTGAAATCTGCTCGATAGCTCATGTCTGGTTAAACTGATTAATTTTAGCTTGCTTGGTTTTGCTGCAACACAAGCGGACAGCTCCACATACTGGCTATTTTAATAAATGCACTGCTTCTCAATACTTTTCAATAGCAGTCACATGACTGGAAAAAAAGGTTGTTATTCTGAAACGGTGTAAATTGAACCGTTGTAAAACGAGGGCCACCTGTACTTACCAGTAAAATAAAACCTAAGCTAGCTACAATATAACTACTTTGTACAGTGTATCTATCTTAGGTTTTATTTTTATTACACAGGTAAGTTTGTATTTATTTTAACTAGGTAGACTAGCTACTTAGTTAAAATAAATACAAATTTTCCTGTAAAATAAAACCTAACCTGTCTTACACTAACACCTAAACTTACACTACAATTAAATCAATTATATTAATTAAATACAATTAACTAAATTACAAAAAAAGCAAACACTAAATTACACAAAATAAAAAAGAAATTATAAAATATTTAAACTAATTACACCTAATCTAATAGCCCTATCAAAATAAAAAGCCCCCCCCCCCAAAATAAAAAAACCACTAGCCTAAACTAAACTGCCAATTGCCCTCAAAAGGGCCTTTTGTGCGGCATTGCCCCAAAGAAATCAAATCTTTTACCTGTAAAAGAAAATACAAATGACCCCCAACAGTAAAACCCACCACCCACACAACCAACCCCCCAAATAAAATCCTATCCAAAAAAAACCTAAGCTCCCCATTGCCCTGAAAAGTGTATTTGGATGGGCACTGCCCTTAAAAGTCCATTTAGCTCTTTTTCAGCCCAAACTTTAATCTAAAAATAAAACACACCCAATAAACCCTTAAAAAACCTAACACTAACCCCCGAAGATCCACTAACAGTTTTTGAAGACTGGACATCCATCCTCAATGGAGCCGAGAGAAGTCTTCATCCAAGTGGCAACAAGTCCTCAACGAAGCCAGGAGAAGTCTTCATCCAAGCGGAAAGAAGTGGTCCTCCAGGAGGGCAGAAGTCTTCATCCAGACGGAATCTTCTATCTTCATCCTTCCGATGCGGAGCGGCTCCATCTTCAAGACATCCGGCGCTGAGCATCCTCTTCATACGGTCCCAGCCATACACTGAAGGTTCCTTTAAATGACGTCATCCAAGATGGCATCCCTTGAATTCCGATTGACTGATAGAATTCTATCAGCCAATCGGAATTAAAGGTGAAAAAAATCAGCCAATAGGATTGATCTCGCATTCTATTGGCTGATTGGAACAGCCAATAGAATGCTAGCTCAATCCTATTGGCTGATTGGATAAGACAATAGGATTGAAGCTCAATCCTATTGGCTGATTGCATCAGCCAATAGGATTTTTTCACCTTTAATTCCAAATGGCTGATAGAATTCTATCAGCCAATCAGAATTCAAGGAACGCCATCTTGGATGACGTCATTTAAAGGAACCTTCAGTGTACGGCTGGGACCATAAGAAGAGGATGCTCTGCGCCGGATGTCTTGAAGATGGAGCCGCTCCGCATCGGAAGGATGAAGATAGAAGATGCCGTCTGGATGAAGACTTCTGCCCGCCTGGAGGACCACTTCTTTCCGCTTGGATGAAGACTTCTCCTGGCTTTGTTGAGGACTTCTTTCCGCTTAGATGAAGAATTCTCCCGGCTTCGTTGAGGATGGATGTCCGGTCTTCAAAAACTGTAAGTGGATCTTCGGGGTTTAGTGTTATTTTTTTTAAGGGTTTATTGGGTGGGTTTTATTTTTAGCTTAGGGTTTGGGCTGAAAAAAGAGCTAAATGCCTTTTTAAGGGCAATGGGGAGCTTAGATTTTTTAGACAGGATTTTATTTGGGGGGTTTGGTTGTGTGGGTGGTGGGTTTTACTGTTGGAGGGTTGTTTGTATTTTCTTTTACAGGTAAAAGAGCTGATTTATTTGGGGCAATGCCCCGCAAAAGGCCCTTTTAAGGGCTATTGGCAGTTTGGTTTCGGCTAGTAGGATTTTTATTGGGGGGGGGGGGGCTTTTTTATTTTGATAGGGCTATTAGATTAGGTGTAATTAGTTTAAATATTTGATAATTTCTTTTTTATTTTGTGTAATTTAGTGTTTGTTTTTTGTAATTTAGTTAATTGTATTTAATTAATGTAATTTATTTAATTGTAGCGTAAGGTTAGGTGTTAGTGTAAGACAGGTTAGGTTTTATTTTACAGGTAAATTTGTATTTATTTTAACTAGGTAGCTAGTAAATAGTTAATAACTATTTACTAACTAGTCTACCTAGTTAAAATAGATACAAAACTGCATGTGAAATAAAAATAAAACCTAAGCTAGCTATAATATAACTATTAGTTATATTGTAGCAATCTTAGGGTTTATTTTATAGGTATTTAGTTTTAATTAGGAATTATTTAGTTAATGATAGTAATTTTTATTTAGATTTATTTTAATTATATTAAAGTTAGTGGGCGTTAGGGTTTAATAACTTTAATATAGTGGTGGCGACGTTGGGGGTGGCAGATTAGGGGTTAATAAGTGTAGGTAGGTAGCGACGACATTGGGGATGGTAGATTAGGGGTTAATAAGTGTAATGTAGCTGGCGGCGATGTTGGGGCGGCAGATTAGGGGTTAATAAGTGTAAGTAGGTGGCAGCGATGTCGGGGGTGGCAGATTAGGGGTTAATAAGTGTAATGTAGGTGTTGGCGATGTCGACAGATTAGGGGTTTTTAGACTCAGGGTTTATGTTAGGGTGTTAGTTGTAAACATAAGTTTTCTTTTCCCATAGGAATCAATGGGGCTGCGTTACGGAGCTTTACGGTCCTTTATTGCAGGTGTTAGGTTTTTTTTTTAGCCGGCTCTCCCCTTTGATGTCTATGGGGAAATCGTGCAGAAGCACGTAAAACCAGCTCAAAGCAGCGCTGGTATTTGAGTGCGGTATGGAGCTCAATTTTGCTCAACGCTGCAATATTGCCTGCTAACGCAGGGTTTTTGCAAACCTGTAATAGCAGCGCTATAGGGAGGTGAGCGGTGGAAATAACTTACAAGTTAGCACCGAGCCACTCATAACGCAAAACTCGTAATCTAGCCGTTAGAAAGTTGTTTAAAATGTTGTATTCTATCTAAATCATGAAAGAAAAAATTTGGGTTTTATTTCTCTTTAAGTGTGGATTTCTTTATCAACTCATTTCATTGCAATCTTATTTTTATCTAACCTTGAGCCTTTATCTATTTTGATTTCACACAAAAAATAGTTTTGAGTGCAATATTTTTGTTACATCTACAAAGATTGAGAGGTGAAGTTACAAGTTAAAATATGATTTCATTTAAAAAATGTTTTATTATAGAGCTAGATTACGAGTGGAGCACTCACAATCGAGCATATACTTCACGTGTAGTGTGCTTATTACAAGTTGAAAGTAAAATGTTTGCACGCAAGCAAAACCTGATGAGCAATAACCAAATATTGCGACCTTGTTAACATATTTTCCCCATAGAAGTCAATGGAGAGAGCAGAAAAAAAAACCTTAGACCAATCGCTTACTAGCTAACCCAAGAATAGTTATGAATATTTTACATTCCAATGTTCTTCGCATACAGAACAATGTAATTTCTGTGAAATATTAACCCCTTAAGAACCAAGGCCATTTTTCAATTTCTTTCCCTTTAGGACCAGGGCTATTTTTACATTTCTGCGGTGTTTGTGCTGTAATTTTCCTCTTACTCATTTACTGTACCCACACATATTATATACCATTTTCTCGCCACTAAATGGACTTTCTAAAGATACCATTATTTTCATCATATCTTATAATTTATTATTAAAAATATTATAAAATATGAGGAAAAAATGGAAAAAAACACACTTTTTCTAAATTTGACCCCCAAAATCTGTTACACATCTACAACCACCAAAAAACAACCATGCTAAATAGTTTCTAAATTTTGTCCTGAGTTTAGAAATACCCAATGTTTACATGTTCTTTGCAAGTTATAGGGCAATAAATACAAGAAGCACTTTGCTATTTCAAAACCACTTTTTTTCAAAATGAGCGCTAGTTACATTGGAACCCTGATATCTGTCAGGAATACCTGAATATCCGTTGACATGTACATATTTTTTTTAGAAGACATCCCAAAGTATTGATCTAGGCCCATTTTGGTATATTTCATGCCACCATTTCACCGCCAAATGCGATCAAATAAAAAAAATTGTTCACTTTTTCACAAATTTTTTCACAAACAGAAATTATTTACAAACAACTTATGCAATTATGGCATAAATGGTTGCAAATGCTTCTCTGGGATCCCCTTTGTTCAGAAATAGCAGACTTATACAGCTTTGGCATTGCTTTTTGGTAATTAGAAGGCTGCTAAATGCCACTGCGCATCACACATGTTTTATGCCCAGCAGTGAAGGGGTTAATTAGGGAGCATGTAGGGAGCTTGTAGAGTTAATTTTAGCTTTAGTGTAGTGTAGTAGACAACCCAAAGTATTGATCTAGGCCCATTTTGGTATATTTAATGCCACCATTTCACCGCCAAATGCGATCAAATTAAAAAAAAACTTAATTTTTTTCGCAATTTTAGGTTTCTCACTAAAATTATTTACAAACAGCTTGTGCAATTATGGCACAAATGGTTGTAAATGCTTCTCTGGGATCCCCTTTGTTCAGAAATAGCAGACATATATGGCTTTGGCGATGCTTTTTGGTAATTAGAAGGCTGCTAAATGCCGCTGCACATCACACGTGTATTATGTCTAGCAGTGAAGGGGTTAATTTGGGATCTTGTAGGGAGCTTGCAGGGTTAATTTTAGCTTTAGTGTTGAGATCAGCCTCCCACCTGACACATCAGACCCCCTGATCCCTCCCAAACAGCTCTCTTCCCTCCCCCACCCCACAATTGTCCCCGCCATCTTAAATACTGGCAGAAAGTCTGCCAGTACTAAAATAAAAGGTATCTTTTATTTTATTTTTATTTATTTTTTCTAGCATATTTACTTATGCTGCCGTGTAGGATCCCCCTTATCCCCAAACCTCTCTGATACCCCAAAACAGCTCTCTAACCCTCCCCCTCTACATTATTGGGAGCCATCTTGGGTACTGGCAGCTGTCTGCCAGTACCCAGTTTACAAAAAATATTTATTTTTATTTTTCTCCCCACTTTTCTGTAGTGTAGCTCCCCCCCCCCAAAGACTAAACCCCCACCCCCTCCCAGATCACTTTGATTATTTATAGTATAATTTTTATTTCCCCTCTCTCCCTCTAATATTACACAAACCGTTCCATAGTGCAATGGTTCCCACCCGCTCCCTCCCTCGTGCACGCGCGTGCGTCCATGCGCGCCCACCATCCCGCCCACCTCTGTACTCTGCAAGCCATCGATGGCCGCCCACCCGCCTCCCACGTCGGCTCCCACCCACCAACGATTGCGGCCATCGATGTCCGGTGCAGAGAGGGCCACAGAGTGGCTCTCTCTGCATCGGATGGGGGAAAAACATAATTTATGTAAGAACTTACCTGATAAATTCATTTCTTTCATATTAGCAAGAGTCCATGAGCTAGTGACGTATGGGATATACATTCCTACCAGGAGGGGCAAAGTTTCCCAAACCTCAAAATGCCTACAAATACACCCCTCACCACACCCACAAATCAGTTTAACGAATAGACAAGAAGTGGGGTGATAAGAAAAAAGTGTGAAAGCATAAAAAATAAGGAATTGGAATAATTGTGCTTTATACAAAAAAATCATAACCACCACAAAAAGGGTGGGCCTCATGGACTCTTGCTAATATGAAAGAAATTAATTTATCAGGTAAGTTCTTACATAAATTATGTTTTCTTTCATGTAATTAGCAAGAGTCCATGAGCTAGTGACGTATGGGATAATGAATACCCAAGATGTGGATCTTCCACGCAAGAGTCACTAGAGAGGGAGGGATAAAATAAAGACAGCCAATTCCGCTGAAAAATAATCCACACCCAAAACAAAGTTTAAATATTATAATGAAAAAAACTGAAATTATAAACAGAAGAATCAAACTGAAACTGAAACAGTACTTTTCTACCAAAGACTGCTTCAGAAGAAGAAAACACATCAAAATGATAGAATCTAGTAAAAGTATGCAAAGAAGACCAAGTTGCTGCTTTGCAAATCTGAACAACTGAAGCTTCATTCCTAAATGCCCAGGAAGTAGAGACTGACCTAGTCGAATGAGCTGTAATCCTTTGAGGCGGAGTTCTACCCGACTCAACATAAGCATGATGAATCAAAGACTTTAACCAAGATGCCAAAGAAATGGCAGAAGCCTTCTGACCTTTCCTAGAACCAGAAAAGATAACAAATAGACTAGAAGTCTTTCGGAAATCTTTAGTAGCTGCAACATAATATTTCAAAGCTCTAACTACATCCAAAGAATGCAACAATCTTTCCTTAGAGTTCTTAGGATTAGGACACAATGAAGGAACCACAATTTCTCTACTAATGTTGTTAGAATTCACAACCTTAGGTAAAAATTTAAATGAAGTTCGCAACACCGCCTTATCCTGATGAAAAATCAGAAAAGGAGACTCACAAGAAAGAGCAGATAATTCAGAAACTCTTCTAGCAGAAGAGATGGCCAAAAGAAACAAAACTTTCCAAGAAAGTAATTTAATATCCAGCGAATGCATAGGTTCAAACGGAGGAGCTTGAAGAGCCCCCAGAACCAAATTCAAACTCCAAGGAGGAGAAATTGACTTAATAACAGGTTTTATACGAACCAAAGCCTGTACAAAACAATGAATATCAGGAAGACTAGCAATCTTTCCGTGAAAAAGAACAGAAAGAGCAGAGATTTGTCCTTTCAAAGAACTTGCAGACAAACCTTTATCCAAACCATCCTGAAGAAACTGTAAAATTCTAGGAATTCTAAAAGAATGCCAAGAAAAATGATGAGAAGAACACCAAGAAATGTAAGTCTTCCAGACTCGATAATATATCTTCCTAGATACAGATTTACGAGCCTGTAACATAGTATTAATTACGGAGTCAGAGAAACCTCTATGACTGAGAATCAAGCGTTCAATCTCCATACCTTCAAATTTAAGGATTTGAGATCCTGATGGAAAAAAGGACCTTGCGATAGAAGGTCTGGTCTTAACGGAAGAGTCCACGGTTGGCAAGTAGCCATCCGGACAAGATCCGCATACCAAAACCTGTGAGGCCATGCTGGAGCCACCAGCAGAACAAACGAACGTTCCTTTAGAATCTTGGAAATCACTCTTGGAAGAAGAACTAGAGGCGGAAAGATATAGGCAGGATGATACTTCCACGGAAGTGACAATGCATCCACTGCTTCTGCCTGAGGATCCCTGGATCTGGACAGATACCTGGGAAGCTTCTTGTTTAGATGAGAAGCCATCAGATCTATTTCCGGAAGTCCCCACATTTGAACAATCTGAAGAAATACCTCTGGGTGAAGAGACCATTCGCCCGGATGTAATGTTTGGCGACTGAGATAATCCACTTCCCAATTGTCTATACCTGGGATATGAACCGCAGAAATTAGACAGGAGCTGGATTCCGCCCATACAAGTATTCGAGATACTTCTTTCATAGCCAGAGGACTGTGAGTCCCTCCTTGATGATTGACATATGCCACGGTTGTGACATTGTCTGTCTGAAAACAAATGAACGACTCTCTCTTTAGAAGAGGCCATGACTGAAGAGCTCTGAAAATTGCATGGAGTTCCAAAATGTTGATTGGTAATCTCGCCTCCTGAGATTCCCAAACCCCTTGTGCTGTCAGAGACCCCCATACAGCTCCCCAACCTGTCAGACTTGCATCTGTTGAGATCACAGTCCAGGTCGGAAGAACAAAAGAAGCACCCTGAACTAAACGATGATGGTCTGTCCACCACATCAGAGAGTGTCGTACAATCGGTTTTAAAGATATTAATTGAGATATCTTTGTATAATCCCTTCACCACTGGTTCAGCATACAGAGCTGAAGAGGTCGCATGTGAAAACGAGCAAAGGGGATCGCGTCTGATGCAGCAGTCATAAGACCTAGAATTTCCATGCATAAGGCTACCGAAGGGAATGATTGAGACTGAAGGTTTCGACAAGCTGAAACCAATTTCAGACGTCTCTTGTCCGTCAGAGACAGAGTCATGGACACTGAATCTATCTGGAAACCTAAAAAGGTTACCCTTGTCTGAGGAATCAACGAACTCTTTGGTAAATTGATCCTCCAACCATGTTCTCGAAGAAATGATACAAGTCGATTCGTATGAGATTCTGCTAAATGTGAAGACTGAGCAAGTACCAAGATATCGTCCAAATAAGGAAATACCACAATACCCTGTTCTCTGATTACAGATAGAAGGGCACCGAGAACCTTTGTAAAAATCCTTGGAGCTGTTGCTAGGCCAAACGGCAGAGCCACAAACTGGTAATGCTTGTCTAGGAAAGAGAATCTCAGAAACTGATAGTGATCTGGATGAATCGGAATATGCAGATATGCATCTTGTAAATCTATTGTGGACATATAATGCCCTTGCTGAACAAAAGGCAGAATAGTCCTTATAGTTACCATTTTGAATGTTGGTATCCTTAAATAATGATTCAATATTTTTAAATCCAGAACTGGTCTGAAGGAATTCTCCTTCTTTGGAACAATGAAGAGATTTGAGTAAAACCCCAGCCCCTGTTCCAGAACTGGAACTGGCATGATTACTCCAGCCAACTCTAGATCTGAAACACATTTCAGAAATGCTTGAGCCTTCACTGGATTTAATGGGACACGGGAAAGAAAAAATCTTCTTGCAGGAGGCCTTATCTTGAAGCCTATTCTGTACCCTTGCGAAACAATGTTCTGAACCCAAAGATTGTGAATCGAATTGATCCAAATTTCTTTGAAAAATCGTAATCTGCCCCCTACCAGCTGGGCTGGAATGAGGGCCGCACCTTCATGTGGACTTGGGAGCTGGCTTTGGCTTTCTAAAAGGCTTGGATTTATTCCAGACTGGAGATGGTTTCCAAACTGATACCGCTCCTGTAGGGGAAGGATCAGGCTTTTGTTCCTTATTGTGACGAAAGGAACGAAAACGATTAGCAGACCTAAATTTACCTTTAGATTTTTTATCCTGTGGTAAAAAAGTTCCTTTCCCCCCAGTAACAGTTGAAATAATAGAATCCAACTGTGAACCAAACAATTTATTACCCTGGAAAGAAAGGGAAAGCAAAGTTGACTTAGAAGACATATCAGCATTCCAATTTTTAAGCCATAAAGCTCTTCTAGCTAAAATAGCTAAAGACATATACCTGACATCAACCCTAATGATATCAAAGATGGCATCACAAATAAAATTATTAGCATGTTGAAGAAGATTAACAATGCTATGAGTATTATGATCTGATACTTGTTGTGCTAAGGCTTCCAACCAAAAAGTTGAAGCTGCAGCAACATCCGCCAAAGATATAGCAGGTCTAAGAAGATTACCTGAACATAAGTAAGCTTTTCTTAAAAAGGATTCAATTTTCCTATCTAAAGGATCCTTAAAGGAAGTACTATCTGCCGTAAGAATAGTAGTACGTTTAGCAAGAGTAGAGATAGCCCCATCAACCTTAGGGATTTTGTCCCAAAACTCTAATCTGTCAGATGGCACAGGATATAATTGCTTAAACCGTTTAGAAGGAGTAAATGAATTACCTAAATTATTCCATTCCCTGGAAATTACTTCAGAAATAGCATCAGGGACGGGAAAAACCTCTGGAATAGCTACAGGAGGTTTAAAAATCGTATTCAAACGTTTAGATTTAGTATCAAGAGGACCAGATTCCTCTATTTCTAATGCAATTAAGACTTCTTTAAGCAAAGAACGAATACATTCCATTTTTAATAAATATGAAGATTTATCAGTATCAACCTCTGAAACAGAATCCTCTGAACCAGAAGAATCATTATCAGAATCAGAATGATGATGTTCATTTAAAAATTCATTTGAAAAATGAGAAGTTTTAAAAGACCTTTTACGTTTACTAGAAGGAGGAATAACAGACATAGCCTTCTTAATAGATTTAGAAACAAAATCTCTTATGTTAACAGGAACATCCTGAATATTAGATGTTGATGGAACAGCAACAGGTAATGGAACATTACTAAAGGAAATATTATCTGCATTAACAAGTTTGTCATGACATTCATTACAAACAACAGCCGGAGGAACAGTTACCACAAGTTTACAACAAATACACTTAACTTTGGTAGATCCAGCATCAGGCAGCAATTTTCCAGAAGTATCTTCTGATTCAGGGTCAATCTGAGACATCTTGCAATATGTAATAGAAAAAACAACATATAAAGCAATATTGATCAAATTCCTTAAAAGACAGTTTCAGGAATGGGAAAAAATGCCAATGAACAAGCTTCTAGCAACCAGAAGCAAATAAACAATGAGACTTAAATAATGTGGAGACAATAATGACGGCCAAATTTTTTAGCGCCAAAAAATGACGCCCACATTATTTGGCGCCTAAATGCTTTAAGCGCCAAAAATGATGCCACATCCGGTGACGCCGACATTTTTGGTGCAAAAACGTCAAAAAAATGACGCAACTTCCGGCGACAAGTATGACGCCGGAAATGACAAAGAAATTTTTTGCGCCAAAAAAGTCCGCGCCAAGAATGACGCAATAAAATGAAGCATTTTCAGCCCCCACGAGCCTAACAGCCCACAGGAAAAAAAGTCAAATTTTAAGGTAAGAAAAATTGTTTATTCAAATGCAATAACCCAAATAATGAAACTGACTGTCTGAAATAAGGAATGTTGAACATCCTGAATCAAGGCAAATAAATGTTTAAACACATATATTTAGAACTTTATATAAAAGTGCCCAACCATAGCTTAGGGTGTCACAAAAATAAGACTTACTTACCCCAGGACACTCATCTACATGTAGTAGAAAGCCAAACCAGTACTGAAACGAGAATCAGTAGAGGTAATGGTATATAAGAGTATATCGTCGATCTGAAAAGGGAGGTAAGAGATGAATCTCTACGACCGATAACAGAGAACCTATGAAATAGACCCCGTAGAAGGAGATCATTGAATTCAAATAGGCAATACTCTCTTCACATCCCTCTGACATTCACTGCACACTGAGAGGAAAACCGGGCTCCAGCCTGCTGCGAAGCGCATATCAACGTAGAATCTACCACAAACTTACTTCACAACCTCCATGGGAGGCAAAGTTTGTAAAACTGATTTGTGGGTGTGGTGAGGGGTGTATTTATAGGCATTTTGAGGTTTGGGAAACTTTGCCCCTCCTGGTAGGAATGTATATCCCATACGTCACTAGCTCATGGACTCTTGCTAATTACATGAAAGAAATGTTATTGCAGTGATGCCTCAACATGGAGGCATCACTGCAATAACCGGAAAGCGGCTGGAAGCGATCAGGATCGCTTCCAGCTGCTTTCAACCCCAACGTCGTACAGGGTACGTCGCTGGTCTTTAAAGACCAGTTTGTGCAAGACGTACCCTGTACGACGTATGTCATTAAGGGGTTAAATATAAAAATTAGAAAATATTAATAATAATTTTAAAAAAATATACACATTGCAAAAGTAGATATATTATATGGATTATTTAGAAATTTTTATAGTATATCATAATTTTGTTTAAATTATTATTAATATTTTATATTTAATATTTCCAGAACACGCATTGAAGTTAACAATTCTTTATGTATGCTAACCCATCACCTATATCATGAACCCGATGTGCGTTACGCATATTTTACATTCCTATGTTCTTCACTTAATAATAGTGTAATACTTATTTCAAAATATATATTGCTATATATATATATATATCTCATAATGTTAGTGTAAAAGAGATATCTATACCTATATATATATAAATATATATATATACAGTATATATATATATATATATATATATATATATATATATATATATATATATACTGTATATAGGAATGGATGTGTATTTAAAACAGTTGCGCTGTGTTTTAAATACTCATTGGGTATATGTTGTGCCCTATGTTTTTATGTGCATTTTATGATTAAAATTCTTAATTTTTTGAGATAACTGGAAATCTAAGCTTTTATTATCTAGCTCACAGCACTAGGAACAATTAAGAGGTGAATCCCTGCTCTTTGGATCAGTGAGCTGGGACACAGAGTTCCCAGAACGCTCCACTTAGCACAATTGGGTGCTGCCACACTTGTGAGTATGTTTCTATAGTGTGTATTAATCCCACATATCATCAGTATTGCACAAAGAGGCACCCTTAATTGTGATTCTTTTTCACAGAAGTATTCATATAACTTTGAGCCCTTATAACTTTTTAAATATTTTTTTTTTCAAATAATTCAGATAGTGTAACTGTATTATCAGATCAGATAATAACTATACTTTTAAGTGTATTTGTGTTGCTCGACGAACGCTTTTACTTTCAACTTGTAATATGCACGCTATTTATGATACTCGAACAAAGCCGAAAAAAGCTGATATAGCTTGCATGCAAACAATAATGCTACATTCATAATCTAGCCTATAATACGTAAGCAAAAAAAAAAAAGATGCATTAGTGTCAGAGGGATCAGCAAGATTGTAGCCCTTTGGACTTCCTTATATAGTGAATTTGTGCTACTTAAATACAACAGGTAATGGCGAGTTGAGAGCTTATACACCTAGGGTTAAATCTTTCAGTAGATTCCAAACGTTACTGTGGCAGCGCTGAGCTCAACTTGATAAACAGAAGAGGCACAGGGAGCTCCATAGAATTAGAAATAGCTTTTATTCACAAATACATAAAATTATAAAATGCACAGAGCGACTTGCTGGACAAGAGTCCCTTATTTAGCTGACGGCTACACACCACCATATTCTTACCACTGAGCTCAACCTCAATAATGTTTTAATATATACTTTGACTGCTAAAAAGGTCATTTATGAAATTCTACCAATGCAGTCACCTATATTTTTAAACATAAATTTTATTTAGGTTAAAACAATTTGCAAAAATATAATAACCCAACTCTTCCAGCTTTTAAATGGCAAGAGATTTTTTTATTTTATTTGATTTTTTTTGTTTTTTTTGCTTTCCTCTAAGACCTCCAAAGCTTAACCTCCAAGCAAACATAAGGAACAACTTTTTTTTTATTCCAGCTTTACAACACTACGAAATAATAAATAAATAATAAAGTTAAAATTGTAGATATTTAAACATGTGCTTCTAGAAAAAAAGTGTACAAAATATAAAGTTTTAATTAATTGAGCCTAGTCTTGTCTTAGAAGGCCAGTGGGAACTCTGGATACCAGTAATAAAAATAGTCATGGTGCTTAAATCATATCCTAAACTAAATAAACTGAAATAAGTATCTTGCTTTCCTTTTGTTATTGTGACACCATCTTGTGCAAGCTTCTCAATTTGCTCAATTTAGTGCATTAATTATCTAGAATAAGTGGAACAGAGAGAGAGCGAGAGAAAAAGAGCGAGAGAAAAAGAGCGAGAGAAAAAGAGAGAGAGAAAAAGAGAGAGAAAGAACGAGAAAGAGAAAGGGAGAGAGAGAGAGAAAGGGAGAGAGAGAGAAAGGGAGAGAGAGAGAGAGAGAGAGAGAGAGAGAGAGAGAGAGAGAAAGGGAGAGAGAGAAAGGGAGAGAGAGAGAGAAAGGGAGAGAGAGAGAAAGGGAGAGAGAAAGAGAGAGAGAGAGAGAGAGAGAAAGGGAGAGAGAGAGAGAGAGAGAGAGAGAGAGAGAAGGGGAGAGAGAGAGAGAGAGAGAGAGAGAGAGAGAGAGAGAGAGAGAGAGAGAGAGAAAGAAAGGGAAAGGGAAAGAGAAAGAGAAAGAGAGAGAGAGAGAGAGAGAGAGAAAGAAAGAAAGAAAGAAAGAAAGAAAGAGAGAGAGAGGAAAAGAGAAAGAGAGAGAGCAATATCAGTTTAATATGCCTCAAGTTTAGTATATAACACTAATAATATATTTAACAGCAACCCCTGGGACATAAGTGTTCTTTTGGTGTCTCTACTGTCATTAACTCTAGAGTGTGTGATATCTCAAACCTCCAACCAAAGCCTCACAGTCCATACAAATAGATACTGGAACATGGAAGTTATTTTATCACTAAATCTTTGCAAAACTTTAACGCATATCACAAACCCTGTATCAAGAGTCAAGTGCCTTTAAAGCTCTTTTCTTCCTCTCCTGTTTCTAACAGCTTGAAAGTGTATTTTAAGCAAATATAATAAACAACAGGTAGTAAATTGGTAAATTCGTCTGGTCTGTAAATACAAGTAAGGGTTGTTTTTAAGAAAATAAATTAGGTACTTTTCTGTTACAAATTTAAAAGATAAATTATTAATGGGATACACCAGATCAGTATGAAAAGTTTTGGAGGAACTTAAAGGGACACTGTACCCAAATTTTTTCTTTAGTGATTCAGATAAAATTTTAAGCAACTTTCTAATTTACTACTATTATCAAATTTTCTTCATTCTCTTGGTATCTTTATTTGAAATGCAAGAATGTAAGTTTAGATGCCGGCCCATTTTTGGTGAACAACCTGGGTTGTCCTTGCTGATTGGTGGATAAATTCATCCACCAATAAAAAAGTGCTGTCCAGAGTACTGAAACAAAAAAAAAGCTTAGATGCCTTCTTTTTCAAATAATGATAGCAAGAGAACGAAGAAAAATTGATAATAGGAGTAAATTAGAAAGTTGCTTAAAATTGCACGCTCTATCTGAATTTCACAAGAAAAAAATTGGGTTCAGTGTCCCTTTAAGCAAAACAGTGATACATAACAAAACGCAAAAAATGCAAATCACTTTGTGCCACAAAGTAGAAGCTGCTTATGTTTGCTTCCCATAATTAATGGGAACTTGTTTGAGCTGTGTTTATTAAAAGACCTAAGGGATCGATACCCGTCAGTCTTTTCAAATTAAACACTGTCTAAGTTAATACAGTCTGTGAACCCCAAGTAACTGAGGACACTAAAGGGACACTGGACCCAAATTTTTTCTTTCATTATTCAGATAGAGCATGCCATTCTAAGCAACTTTCTAATTTACTCCTAATATCAATTTTTCTTCGTTCTTTTGCTATCTTTATTTTAAAGCAGGAATGTAAATCTTAGCAGCCAGCCCATTTTAGGTTCGGCACCATGGATAGCGCTTGCTTATTGGAGGCTGACATTTACCCACCAATAAGCAAGCATAAACCAGGTTCTCAACCAAAAATGGGCCGGCTCCTATGCATCACATTCCTGCTTTTTAAATATAGCAAGAAAACAAAGAAAAAATTATAATAGGAGAAAATTAGAAAGTTTCTTAAAATTGCATGCTCTATCTGAATCATGAAAGAAAAAAAATTGGGTTCAGTGTCCCTTTAAGGGCTAGATTACAAGTGGAGCGCTAATTTATTTGCGTGCCCGTAAATTGGAAAATTCACCCGTTTACGGGGCGCACAATAAATAACCAGCCATTACAAGTGGCTGGTTATAAGTATATTTTAGTTTTTTTTTTTTTTAAATAAATAACTCCAGGAAGCAGTTTTTAAGGGTTAATGTTGGCGGGTGTGGGGTGAAAGTGCCTTTACATTGCGGTCTATGGGGAACTGTGTGTTCTCTGTAAATATATTTGTATATGCTTATATACATATATATTTATGTGTTAATATGTGTATATACACATATAAACATAAATATATATGTATATATTCATATACATATATATTTAAATTTGCTGCCCATTGCTGAGTGACTTACCCCCTTCGCACGTCATGAAAAAGATGCTCTCATTTGCTTGCGCTGGTATTACTAAGTGGAGCGCAAATATTGGCCTTGCAAAAGCGATATTTTGCGCACACACTTGTAATCTATATTTTTGTAATAGGTTTACTTATATGTTCCCTATCATTATTTTACATAAGCTTTTTCCAAGGAATTCAAACTACTGAGACCAGTTCATCTTTACACTAGAATCCTTACACATTTATTGACTGGATATTGTGACCTCATCTGATTCAATTGGAATGTCCTTTTCCGAGACAGATTCATCCACCATACTAAATTCCATGTGGTAACATAATATTTTGAGACAAAACTCTATACAGACAGGAAGCGAGTTTGAGCTTATCTCATAAGCGGTTTAGGTAACTTCTACAGGAGGATAGGTGATGGCATTTGTTCCTTGAGGACTGTCACTTGCCATTACTAATACATGTTTAGTGTTCATACAGAAAAAACTATATCTAGAAAATAATTTACAGCTCATGTAACACAAATGTTTGTGTGCATCTTATTTAGAGATGATTCGTGGTTCAGGTAACCAGCAGATATTTTATTTATTCTGCTCAGGCTGCACTCGTTGCTTGGATATTGTTGTTGGGTCTGTAACTTGTATTCTGAATTTTTGGAAATGGACATTTTACCTGTTTGACTTTGCATCTGCCTCCTAAATTTGTACCTTGTTGTGTGTCTGGATTCTGAACTTGGCCTGAAGTTATGACCCTGCCCTTGCAGGATGAATTTGTACCTTGCTTCCCTCTTCATTTATGACCCTTGCCTTTCTGACCCCCTCTATGCTTATGATAGAGTGTTGCATGTTTACCTGTGCTTGCTGTATCTATGTACCCAGACACTAAACTTTATCTATAGCACTAGAGTCTCTAGCTTGTGCAGTACTTTTAGACCCCTGCCTGTCTAGCTGTCCCTATATATCCAATCACCTATCTATGACTGCAGCCTACCTGGATCCAGCTTGTTTCAGCTGTTCGTGTGTTTCCTGTTACCAACCTGTTACTGCAGAAACCCAATTTAGACTTATGCTTGTCTTAGCTGTTCCAGCATCAAGTTACCTACCTCTGGATCTTGAAACAGCATTCTCTAATGATGGCTGTAAAGGCATGAGAGGTATCTATAAAAAGGTGGCTACCTACTCAGGAGGTGTGCAGTTCAGCTGGGGAACTACTTATAAACCAGCGGTCTAACACACTCTAACACAGGACTAATCAAGTGCTCATCATATTGTGAGTACAACTCTATCTTCTCCTTCTTAAGACAATACTTCTCTATGAGGCGATCAGCACTTCTGTCAGGGTTTAAACTAGCTGTGCGCACTAAAAATGACGGGCTCCTATGTACGTAAAAAATTTCGGCTGTCATAATAAATCCTGATTTTGGAATTCTAGATTTGGAGATTTTTACCTGTTCTGGTATTACTTGATGAATTTGTCACTTAGTTTACACTCTCATACTGCTACTGCTGAAGCCCTGATATGGTGCTACTGCAAATATGAGTCAACATAGTGCATTAGTATTCTCACTTGTGTTAATTTAACCAGTTTTATTTGTAATAAACAAACAAATGTAACCACACTTACCTTTAATCTCAAGAAAGCAAATTATAAAGGGACGGTCTACACTGCAACTGCACTTACATTATTGTAATGTTTGCCCCGTGATCACGCAGTATAACAGTATCCCCGTGAACATTTTTATTCCCATTCAGGTAAAAACGAGTACGTTTCCTAGCGTTGGCCATTTTGAAATGACCATGTATTGTGATTGCGGGAACCTTTGTGTTGAAGTTTAATTTGTAGTTATCTGCTATGTGTGACTGTGTGTTGTAGTTGTAATATAATAACAGAAAATAGATTACCAGAAGGAGAGTCAGAAATAATGCATTTACAATGATTTGTTTAATATTTTTCTAATTCACCAAATGGATTAAAAAAAAAATAGTTTCTTTGTACAGTATTAAATAGAATTTCAATAACTGTATCAATGTGAAGAAATGAGAATAAAATATTTGAAAAGAAAATTTAACCATCTAATGTAATACCTTAACTATTTTTATAAAACAATTAAACGGATTGTAAACCCAAATTTTTTCTTAACTCACCAATCAGCAAGCGCTACCCAGGTGCTGAACCAAAAATGTGCCGACTTTAAGCTTACATTCCAGCTTTTCAATTAAAAATACCAAGGGGCATATCTATCAAGCTCCGGATAGAGCTTGAGGCCCCGTGTTTCTGGCGAGCCTGCAGGCTCGCCAGAAACACCAGTTGTGAAGCAGCGGTCTAAAGACCGCTGCTCCATAACCTGTCCGCCTGCTCTGATCAGGCGGACAGACATCGCCGCAATTAAACCCCA